>NC_047505.1:18532603-18752226 GCF_902827115.2 Pseudochaenichthys georgianus
CACACACACACACACACACACACACACACACACACACACACACACACACACACACACACACACACACACACACACACACACACACACACACACACACACACACACACACACACACACACACACACACACACACACACACACAGAGGCAAACCTGCTGTAACACACACATGCCCCGAGCCACAAAATGTTACCTCTTCTGTCTGAACTTGAGCCGGTTCCCTGAAGGCCTCAAAAGCAGAAATAGGGAGCTTCTTCTCCCCAGCTACCAACAACACCTGGCAGTCCACCTGTCTCACCCTCGACCTGTCTGTCTCTCTGCTACCCCTCCACCTGCCCCCCTGGGTAAACGGAGTGAATGTTGTGGTTTGCCCCCGGCTTTAGCAGTAATAATAAGCACTCACCTCCCCATGTTCCTGTCATTTCATGAGCCAGCGATCTTGTTCCCATAAGAACCAGGAGTCTATTTGTATGATAATGATAGGAACACGGCTTCATCTGCACTTTTACCCCCCACCTTCCAGTCGTTTTACCCAGTCCTTTCCTGCCTGGAGACACATCAACCTGTCAGTGCTGATCCCAGCTGCTGTTTCAAGAATTCGCTGCAACACTAACCCCACAGCGTGCGGGTGCCAGTCTGGTGTGTGTTGGTTCTCTGGGCTCCACAGCAGTGTGTGGTTAATGATGGCAGAGGGGAGCGGGTTGAGTCAGTGTTGGGTTACCGAGACCAGTGGCACCAGAGAAAATGAGGATTCAACCTGAACCATCTGTGGTTGTCAGACAGTGCAGTTTGCCTGATTTTCTCCTGATGTTTTTCTATAATCATTGCAACACGTAAGAAATGGACCAAAAAATAAATCAAATTCCAGAGTAGCCCTATATAGTCCTGAGACCTTTTTAAAGGGTTAACATGTCACTCGTTTTTTTTATCAAATACACATATAATAATAACAACTCTGGATTCATTGTAAACTAGGTTATCTGAAATCTTAAATGTATTTCCCTGTTTAATGAGAAAATTGTATCATTTTAAAATTAAGCAAACACTGCTTATAGCTTGGTAGTAATGGGCTGGAGACAACAGGACTGAAATTGTCTCTCATGGTGATATCAAACTCGACACTGTACGACATAGGGATCTGTAGCACAGGTTGGTTTAAGAAAGCCTCTCTTATGAAAAATGAACTCCAGTTCTAAAGGAGCCAACAGTGTGCTGTTGGAGATTACAACTGATGCAAACTGACACAGTAGATCTCGGGATTTGGTCTAAACATACTTCAACATCACTCTCACTGAGAGGAGAATGTGCTTAACATTTGGTCTGAGATTTCCAACAGCCACACCTCTCCTTTATCTGCTCTCCCTTTATTTTTCTACACTTACGCTTTATGCAACAAATACTTCTCCACCCATATCCAGACTCTCACACAGCCTTTGACTCCCCTAGAATACTAAATACTGTTAAGCCCCCCCAGACATGTTTTCATACTGAAAGCTGTGCTGCATCCCGGTGTGTGTGTGTGTGTGTGTGTGTGTGTGTGTGTGTGTGTGTGTGTGTGTGTGTGTGTGTGTGTGTGTGTGTGTGTGTGTGTGTGTGTGTGTGTGTGTGTGTGTGTGTGTGTGTGTGTGTGTGTGTGTGTGTGTGTGTGTGTGTGTGTGGTGGTGTGTGTGTGTGTGTGTGTGTGTGTGTGTGTGTGTGTGTGTGTGTGTGTGTGTGTGTGTGTGTGTGTGTGTGTGTGTGTGTGTGTGTGTGTGTGTGTGTGTGTGTGTGTGTGTGTGTGTGTGTGTGTGTGTGTGTGTGTGTGTGTGTGTGTTTCTAATGAAGAGGCGTTCTGGGGCACACTGGAGCAGTCTGACCCACAGTCTGCAGCAGTTTGCTTTAAGATGTAAGGTCAAATGTGTTCCAGAGTTAACGGATGCTCCCACACACTCTCCCATAGCCCAGCTGCTGCAGAACGCTGTTCCACCTACACAGCAAGTTAGTCAGTGAAGTCTTTTGTGGGGGTAAAAATGTTGTTTTCAATATAAATCAACAGGATTTTTCTGCATGTGGAATACTCAGCCTTAAGGGCAGGGCTCTTTAACTTTTAAAAATATGATTTAATATCAAAGGAATTGCAATGCTCAATAGATTTAACACTGGGGGGCTCAAATCGTGTTCTGTCAGACAACTTGACAGTAAAGGCTTTTGACAGAACAGCGAGCTAGAAAGTCCAAAATGGCAAAATGTATAGAACTTTGCCACATACATTTTTATTTAGCCATTCTCTATTCACTTTTTCACAAATAGGGGTTAGTTTGCAATTGGTTTGTTAACAGAGCGAAGGGCTCGCTATATTAAAAAAGGATTGAGAGTTGGCAAGCTCCTTCAGTAACTGTATGGAATCAAATGATGTCCTGAGGATATATAGCTTGAGGGAGACTTGATTAAGAACACTTCTTAAACATTTTGTAAATAAGTTCATTTGTGTTGGATGGTACAAGATTGGAATAATCTAACTGCACTGGGAGATTTGTTTTGCTTTTGACTTTTTTGTTGGTAAAAATGTAGATTTAGTTTTTAGTGTAACCAAGTATACACTAAATGTGCATCCCATGTACATGTTTGGCATGGAAAACAATCATGATTCCCGTGGAGAGAAAAGGAGAAAGAATCGACGAAATGAGAGGGTTTTAATGAGAAGAAAGAAACCGAGACAGGATAGGAGACATTATGTTTCAGTTACCATGGATACTGTATGTAGACCATCTTCCCGTCCTCTGGGCTTTCAACAATCACACCTGCCTCACGCTAGGGAAAACACACACACACACACACACACTATGAGGGTGGGGCTCTCTCTCAGGTAAATAAGGGTTTTTCTCCCACACATTTTCTTTCTTTGGCCGAACACTGAATGATCAGCACCCACAGCTCTCTGCTGATCTTTGTACTCACTGCTCTCTATTTGTTTAAGCTTGTTTGTGTTACCCTCTGTTTCTCCAGTGTGTTTGCTGTGTTTCTCAGTTTGAATCAGTGAGATGAAATAATGACCAACGGAAAGAAAAAAGCTCGACATGGTTTTTGCGGGCAGGATTCAGAAACCAGGACGTCTTGATTGCAAAGTATATGAAGTAGCCACAGAGCGCAGTTTTTAGTTTTAAGGGAAACACAGAGTTTAGAGGCCTAACGTCTGGTCCAGGGTGGAATCCAAACCAGGGCCCAGGAGGAAACGGTAGGTGAAGAAAAAGAGCATGTTGGACTTTAATTCATCTCCAGTCAGTGCGTGGTTTGTGAAGTCCTCAGCACAGGGTAAGTTGTAATCCTCCATACTTCCCCTGACTGATATTTTCTGTGAGGTTAGTTAAGGGTGGGGAATCTGGGAGTCGGCAGCTTCGTGCAGGTTGCAGCTTTAAAGTCACTGGATGAAGTTGATTATCCGCGTTTCGGCTGCAGGAAAAGCTAGGGGACAAAGGTCTGCATGCAAGAGAGGGTTTTAACGTCATGGCTTAATAAACGTGTAACAGGCTACAGACCGACATATTGGTTAGATGATGTGCCGTCAGCCACAAGTGGTATCATTCACTTGGGACTGTTTCAAATTTCCGTTTAAAACCTTTTCAGTCTCATTTCAAGTGGTTTCAAGGTTGGGAAAGTCCTCTTGCTGCTACCTGACACCAACATATAGCTATTCTGTATTTGCTTATTGGAGTTGAATTCATTGTCTAGGTTTGAACTATGTTTGTGGTGGGAAAAAAAGAAGCTAAAATTCACCTTAAATCACATTTGTTATTAATAATTTGAAATCAGTCATGGTTTTTGTTTTGTTTCCATACTTAAAATCATGCAGTTTTATAATGTTAAAGAGTTTCCTATTATTTTCATTACTGGTTATTTTAACATCGACAAATATAAAGTTTAATATAATGCATGCACATGTATGTACTGTGTGGATGGCAACTCAGGGCATCTGTGAATAAACGGAACCAAAGAGCAATGAGGGAAAAACATCAAGAGAAAGAAGCTCTTATTTTCTCAAAGTGAAAATGTCAAACCAGAAGAGCAAAAGAGGACAAATTCTGGGCAAAGTGTGTCTTTATATTTTACGTGCACCTTATTATAATGGCTACCATTTTATTATTTTGCGCCCCGAGATCTCATGATGCAGGTGTGGAGTCACATCCTTGTGTTTCATTCTATCACTCAGGCGACAATGGGCTGGTTTGTGTGCAGAGTGTGTTTAAGTAGTGTGTCTGCGCACATGTGAGAAATTCCACATGTGTGTCTCGGCAGCCCTTTAAACGTAGCTTTCCGTTGCGTGACCGGATGCAGCATGGTGGAGTCGCGTGCCTGTGTTCATGCGTGTCACATGTGTGAAGAGTGTTTCCAAACCGTGGATCCGGGTCACTCCGTCGAATCTAAGGGAGTGTTTGTTTACACATCAAACAGAGGGAGAAAGAGTCGAGTCAGAGGGAACGTGTGTGAAAGAGAGGCAGTCGGTGGGATCTCAATGCTTTGATAAAGTCTCTGAATGCAGACAGACGGGAGACAATGGGACCAGACAGAGGGGAAAGAGAAAAGAGAAAGAATGAGAGAGGGGGGGGGGACATTCCTGAGTGTGTGGTCCAGTCCTGTCCAGTTCTGTCATTTCTCTTGCTTGCAGGGACAGCTGTGTCATTTTCAAACCACACGGCCCCTCTGTCCAGTCTGCTATGCGTCAGGTCCAGTCCCAGCGGCCCCTTCACCGCATACCTCATCCTCACACTGTGTCCACTTCTTTCTTTCCATTGTCTTTTTTAAAAGTAACATGAACCCTTAATAAGTAAGTAAGATTTGAGTTGTTACTCTAGCGAAAATAATTCCAAGTGCTAGCGTCTACATTTTCCTATATTCTGTTGTGGGAAATGAACACTTGATGGAAATAATTCATCCAGTGCAGGTAATAAAGACGCCTGTGATCCTATCTTAACATCTAAATAACCAACAGCTTGCATATATCAAAGCAGTTTTCTGAACCCTAAGGCAAAGCACACATGCTGATGTGATACATCTTAATGTTTCAAACGATATAAAGCTAAAATAATTGATATGATTCCACTGAGAACAGATACATAATAATAATGTCGTATCAGGGCCATTAGAAACGCGTTTTTCACTTTACATGCCATTATGCAAACCAAATATGTATAGCCATAGGAAAAACGTGTTTTGCATGTTCCTGATCATGCTGATGAAGTTTGGATAAAGTCACAACAACAGCTCCTCAGTCCAGATGTGTTGTGTCTCTACGGCATACACACACCTCACCTGTCACCTGGGACCCCTCCCACCTAACCCTGAGGGCTGTACAGTCAGATAAGTCTAAGTGTTCTGTTTGCCTGTCTTTCGGCCTGTCTGTCTCTTTATGTGGAAAGATTCAGAGATGTGGGTTTATTTGATCTATCTGCAGTGGGAGGACCAGTAGTCGCCCCTCAGACACAGGAAATCCCCTTACTTCTGCTTCACAGCCCTGTTGTGGCCGCACGTCTGTGTGTATATTTCTGCGGCGCAGATCCTGTGTGCCTGTGCCAGCGTTGGATGGGTTTTTCAGGAGGGGGGGGGGTACAGTACTGCCGGGCCACCAACCCACCGACCGACCGCAGTCCCAAGAGACGTGCACAAGACACCGACCGACCGCAGTCCCAAGAGACGTGCACAAGATACCGACCGACCGCAGTCCCAAGAGACGTGCACTAGAAAAGTTAAACAAACACAACCATGGCCTTTTTTCTCAGGACACTTATAGACACTGCTATTGGCCGATCCACATGGAAACCCTTTTGTACCCCCTCTATTGGTCCCCCTTGCCTCCCCCAACTTTGCTCTTCTCTTTGGAGGTTTGACCCCTGACCTTTGACCCCTTTGGGAAAGCAGAAAGCTCCCAATAGGGACCCGGCAAGAGGCGAGGTTCGTCTCTGGAATGTCTTGATTTGGGTCACTTTTCCTTCTCCACTACTGTCCTCTCTGACTGCTTTACAAGCCTTTCACTCTCTTTGGTGAGTGATAGAAGTGAGTCTCTGTTTGCTCAGAACGTTTTAACTGCCCAGCTGATTTAAAGGGTCAGTTCACCCAAAATCCAACTGCTTTTCCACCACTCAAAAACAAAGAAACAAATCCCATTCAACCCTTTTGCATTATGGCGAAGGCAAACGTCCTAAAAGGGATCCCAATGGCTAGATACTGTAAGAGGTGTTATTGGGTGAAGTGAGCCTGACAGTAAGAAGCCCTTCACCTCTTTCTCTCAAATCGATGGTCTTTAGTCGTCAGTTTGTGTTGGCACCGCCAGCCAGTAGTTTCCGTCCACTCTGATTGGCTGTAAAGGGCTCGGCGGTGGTTAACTGGCGGGTTGCTTTGCCAAGCAAAAGGCTGTGGGCTGGGCCACGCCGCTTAGCCTGATCTCTAATTAGCACGGGCTTGTCAGTCAGTCAGGGTGGATCTGTCTGGGAAATTGCAGTCTTGCACACACAGACTCACAAACCATCGCTGGGAATCACACGGGAGGGCAACGTCGGGACGAGGATTGTCCTTCAGTCTGTCTGTGATCATGTGGCTTTGACTTGTGTTGCCGTTTGATTCCTGTTGGGCTGAAGTGGCTTATTTAGGGCTTGGGGTGTGTTTGTGTGCTCTATTAGTGGCGTGGCTGCAGCAGTGAAGTGGTTAACAGTCCCGGGGGAGGCTCATGTTACCAATGGCAGGGCAACTCCTTCCCTCTTCTCACCCCCCCCAGTTTCTCTCTCTGTTAGTCCAGAGAGAGACCAACAGTGCCCGAGAGGATGAACCATCAGTGCAACCAGCGACAAAGGAGCTCAATCTAGGAACCCTGCCAGAGTGAGAGACATAGAAGGAGCTTAGAGAAAGAGAGAGAGAGAGAGAGAGAGAGAGAGAGAGAGAGAGAGAGAGGGAGGGAGGGAGAGAGAGAGGGAGAGAGAGAGAGAGAGGGAGTGGGGGAGACATTTGGCTGTGTGAACTCTCAGCGGCATGAAGTCATGAAGCTCTCGGTACAGCTTCGCATTTTCCCGCAGCGCCCTGGTTCCCACGGCAACCCAGAGGCACTGACCAGGTAGATGTGTGTGTGTGTGTGTGCGTGTGTGCGTGCGTGCGTGTGTGCATGCGTGTGTGCATGCATGCATGCGTGCGTGCGTGTCAACTTTCTACTCATACGATTTCATTATTCTGTGTTCGGGAAGATCTGAGATTTTTGTGTGTGTGTGTGTGTGTGTGTGTGTGTGTGTGTGTGTGTGTGTGTGTGTGTGTGTGTGTGTGTGTGTGTGTGTGTGTGTGTGTGTGTGTGTGTGTGTGTGTGTGTGTGTGTGTGTGTGTGTGTGTGTGTGTGTGTGTGTGTGTGTGTGTGGTGTGTGTGTGTGTGTGTGTGTGTGTGTGTGTGTGTGTGTGTGTGTGTGTGTGTGTGTGTGTGTGTGTGTGTGTGTGTGTGTGTGTGTGTGTGTGTGTGTGTGTGTGTATATGGATGAGCTGAGACGCTCGTGGTCACTCTAAATCTCTCAGCACCTCTCTCTGTCTGCTCCACGGACGCTTTCAACTCTGAAACTGTCCGCTCTGCTGCTCTTTGATTCATGCTGCCGGTGTATCCAAAAGGAAGTCATGTCCCCCTGTTTTTCAGGTTGTTAGCAAGATTGGTCAAAACACAGCATGTACTTGGAGCAGTTGATTGAATTCAAAGGTCATCTGAATCTTGGTTTTCAGCCATTTGCAATTCTTTGTTTTTTGTTTAGTTCTTTTTCTGAAAGCTATAATTATGATGTTGTGTTTACGTGTTGGTGGGAAGCAAGCGGGGCTTCCAAGTTGGCTGCTCAACAACACAGCTTTGACTTTATTTTTTGCCCATCTAAAAATGATACTTGACAAAATGATGAATGTTACTGTCATATGAAGCGCTGGGTAGTGAACTGCAGTGCTTTTTGAAAGTATAAACAACTGTTTGGTATCAAACCTGTTTTAAGGGAAATGTTCTAGTGTTATACTAGGCAGAGAGTCTTTGTTTGGCTGACTTATTAAAACCTCATTTAGTAGAAAGACATGTTTACAACTAACTCAAACTAGGGTTGAACAAAAGTATTGTTTGGTAATCTGGTTTTATTCAAATCAACAACTGTATCAATGATAAAAGTAATATGTAACCGCAGTCCAAGTTGGTGTGATACATGAGGGTGTGTGTGCATTTATTTGTGTGTCATCGATGATTATTAATTCCCAGTTTTATTACAAAGACTTTATTTACAGTTGTTATGTATCATTAGTGGACCCTCGGAGACTGTGAAAATACAGTCTGTCAACACCGTGTGTGTGTGTGTGTGTGTGTGTGTGTGTGTGTGTGTGTGTGTGTGTGTGTGTGTGTGTGTGTGTGTGTGTGTGTGTGTGTGTGTGTGTGTGTGTGTGTGTGTGTGTGTGTGTGTGTGTGTGTGTGTGTGTGTGTGTGTGTGTGTGTGTGTGTGTGTGTGTGTGTGTGTGTGTGTGTGTGTGTGTGTGTGTGTGTGTGTGTGTGTGTGTGTGTGTGTGTGTGTGTGTGTGTGTGTGTGTGTGTGTGTGTGTGTGTGTGTGTGTGTGTGTGTGGTTCAGCCAACCCTGCATTGGCTATGGCCATCAGCCTCCCTCTGGTCCTTTCAGACCGATGTTTGCCAACTGGCCAAGCTTCCTGTCTCCCACAGACTCCTGGCGGATGCACACACACACACACATACACACACACACACACACACACACACACACACACACACACACACACATATTAACACATTTCCAGCATTAACTTCCAGCGTGTTTGCTCTGTTCAGATGGGTTTGTTTGAACAACTCAGACACACACACGCTCACTCAGAGACGCACTGCTGTGATGTCACCCCTCCAACAAGCCTTTGTTCATATGATAGACAACCCCATTCAGCCCGTTAGTGTGTGTGTGTGCATGTGTGTACCCCAGCTGAAGTCAGTACAGACGGAGAATAAAGGAAAGGGAATCTCCAGGCAGTCTGAGAAGCCGGATCCATCTTTGACATTTATTTTAATTTCCATTTCACTCTATTCTTTTCTTTCCAAACAAAGGCATGCATTTATGAAAAACTGAAATGATCACAATTTCTCTCCTGTGTAATAAAGTACTAAACTGTTTACATAATATTGTTTTCACATGTAGACTTATTCAGTTCCCATTCAAAGCCAAGATCACTATGAAACAACCACACATTTACTGTACATTTAATAATGAGAAAAGGGATAAATCTAACAACTTTTTGATGAATCTGCAAACTCTTAAATCTGACTTCAGGTCATCTGACTGTCGTGTTCATGGTCGAACAAGCATCACACCACACTGCTGTGTCTCTGCTGACTGTCTGCTCAGTTATGTAATGTCTGTCTCTTCAAAGGGGAACAACACGTGTGTCTCTGCTTTCTGCTAAAGTGCCCCCATCCGTTCCACTGTGAAAGATGTATTGTTTATGGGGTATAAAGTGAACCTCTTTCTCTCTCCGTGTCCAGCTGGGATGACAGCAGCTCGGTGAGCAGTGGCATCAGCGACAACATCGACACAGATGACATCAACACCAGCTCCTCCATCTCCTCCTACGCAAACACTCCCGCTGCGAAACGCAAGGGCCTCAACACCAAGGTAAGACTTCACACACAATCTCTCACACACAGCCATATTAAAGAAGAATATACAACTTTTTTTGTAATGATTGCGCCACAGGCTGGGATAGCAAAATCATTCATTGATGAAATTCCATCAGATAAAAGTTGTTCATCTCTCCTGTCAGGACTGTTAGAGATAGCAAGGGTAGAGTTTCCATGTAGATGGAAAAAATGCATTATTCTCAGATTTATTCTGCTGGTTTACGGTCTTAGAATCGGTTAATGGTTTATTTCAGTACCTTTGAGAAATGCTCTGTTTATTAGCAACTTTTTGGACGTTTTTTTATAAAGTTCAAAAGCTGTGCTCTACGAAGGCATTTGAGTGGTTGAATCCTATGGACCCATACATTAAGGTGCAAAAAAGATTCCACCATTGAAAATGAAACATGATACAAGTACAAGTTCCCTGTTTGAAAATATGACCGAGTTTAATTTGAAGGCAGCGTGAGTTTTCCAGTGCAGTAAATTCCACATAAGGTCTCTAAAAGGATTTTAATGAAACATCCACATTAGTTCAGTAGCCTAATGTCCTACCACATATTGTCTGGAAGAAACATAAACTAGATTTTTTAAGTGGTAAACTGATGCAACCGAATATTTCCACTTGGCCTAAAGCCAGCCTTTCCCAGCATTCTTCTGCATTCAGAGAAGAATGAGAGAGTACAGCTGTGGACTCACAAAGCTAATGCTGATGTTGACTCTGGCCTCAAGTCATTAAACACTGATTAAGAGCTGCTATGCTTCAGGAAGGTGATCGCTCAGACGATAATATTGTCAGCTGACTCGCGTGTGTGTCGGCACACTCAGTGTCGTGGCTGATGTTGAGCCGCTCATCACGTGACGTGTGTCCGTTACGGCCGCAACGGTTGAGGTGCTGAAGAAAAACAAAGGAGTGCACAAAGGTGCCTTTCTCTTAGTAAAGCAGCCTTACACAGTGCAGGTTCATTAAGTCTGCTTCAAATCCTGTGAGCGAAGCAGCAAACTGCATTTTTGTAGTGTTGCCTTGGCAAGTGCAGAATAGACAATAAACAGCTGTAAATTACTGTTAGCGAAATAAAGGCGATGGGGAACTGGCTAATATAAAATTCTAGTTCAGCACTATCTAGACTTCAGTATGTTTTAGATTTTAAACAAAAACAAATTAAATTGTGATATTCTGGGTAATGATCGGACATTGTAAATCAGATGTATTAGATGAGAGTTTGAGAAATAGACTCAAGTGCTGTGAGACTCGAGACCTTAAAGTAACAATAATAAAGCCTCAATCTTTAGCAGGTTGAGTCTCTGATCAAGGTACAACAAATGTAAGATGGCACAAAACAAGCTGCTTTATTAGTCTGTTCCTTTGAAGGATTTGGTCCGCCTTAAAAAACACTAAAGATAACCCTGCATTTTAAAAGAAAGTATCAAATGTCATCTCACTTACGCTAACCATTGAAAGACCTGAAAGACTTGCACTTTCTTGTCTTGTTCTATGACTTCAAACCTCTTCTGAAGGACTAAAGCCATGGCTCTTAGTTCAAGAATATTGCATTTGTCACATTTCAAAGTAAAGTGGACAACTGTGCCCGGGCGGCGCTGCGGTCAAACAGCTTCCTGACTGACTGCTCAGGTGTGGATGCTGGCAGGACTACACAGCATGATGGCTGTGGTCATAAAATGGAGTGCTTTTTAGAGGCACTTGGCAGTGTCTCATAAAAGACGCTTTCTTCAGCAGTAATAAATCTGACGTGTGTGTGTGTGTGTGTGTTCCCAGCCTGTGACAGATGCAGAGAAGCACTCTGCCTCCACAGCGGTGCACCCGGCCTGGTCAGGAGACGAGGTGAAGAGGCCAGACGGCGGGTCAGACAGCGGGGTCAGGATGGAGCCGGGCTCCAAGTGGAGCCGCCGGAACCCGTCCGACATCTCAGACGAGTCGGACAAGGGCAGCTCGGGGAGGAAGACCCCCTCTGTGTCCCACACAGGCTCCTGGAGGAGAGGCATGAGCACTCAGGTGGGGGTGACGTCCCCCCGGACTAAAAGCAACAGTAGCACAGGCTCCACAAGCTCGGGTGGCCTCAAGGCCCACAGTTCAGGTAACACAGACATCCATTATAGTATATCAATAGAAATGAATGAATTATAGAATAGAGTAAAAACATTTAAACTTTCAATTTACTTTAGGTGTCTTAGAGTTGTCTCAGAGTTGGTGTGAAATCAAGAAGTAGCACCCACACGCCCCTCTAATGTCTCGTTCTGTTTGCAGCAAAGACCGATGACGTGAAGGTGTCAGAAAAGGGTCGCCTCTCTCCTCGTCCCAACGGCCTACACCGCTCGCCCTCAGACGCAGGGCGCAGCAGCGGCGATGAGGCAAAGAAACAATCTATCCCCACCAGCCGCACGTCCACGTCAAACGCCCTCACACACACTGTTTCAGACCCCCACTCCCACACACATGCCCACACCTCGCGCACCCCTACCAGCACCTTCGGCTTCAAGAAACAGGGCCACGGGATGGTAACCATCGTTACTGCCAGCGGCGCCACCATCACAAGTGGCTCGGCTACCCTTGGGAAGATGCCCAAATCTGGAGCACGCTCACTCGCAGGAGGGTTGAAGGTCGGTGGGCACGATGGCGGGTCTGTGTTGGGTCACCACGACGACGGTTTCCTCCCCATGAGTGCCCGCTCTACACTTCAGTACCGCAGCCTGCCGAGACCCAGCCGCTCTGGAGCCACAGCACGCAACGGAAACCGCTCCTCCACAAGCAGCATTGAGGCCGCCGTGCTGTCAGTTACGACTCATGGGAAAAACTCAATGGGCCTGACAAAGGCCAACGGCACAGGGGGCCTGCTGGCCAATCAGACGGACCGGGAGAAGGGCGTGTCGGAGATTGACAACCTGAGGAGCGGAGTCGTGATGCAGAGTGGAGGAGCAGCGACTGTTCCTCTGACGGGAAGACAGCAGGTTTCCTCACCTACACTGCGCAGGTGAGCATAGCAGAACATCATTGGTATTGTCAGTGACCCCCCAGACATAATGACGACAGACTGATGAGCCATAATGAGTGGGTTCTTCTCTTGTATCAGCTTGAATGCACCTTCATACAGCACACAAAGAGAAGAC
This sequence comes from Pseudochaenichthys georgianus, assembly GCF_902827115.2. Classification (NCBI taxonomy): domain Eukaryota; kingdom Metazoa; phylum Chordata; class Actinopteri; order Perciformes; family Channichthyidae; genus Pseudochaenichthys; species Pseudochaenichthys georgianus. The sequence goes on from NC_047505.1 coordinate 18,545,369, forward strand.
CATTAAAATAAGTAATAATGCAGTCACAGTAGATGATAAACAGGGGTGAGTAAGAATTACACGTGTGGGCCTGTTTCACACACACACACACACACACACACACACACACACACACACACACACACACACACACACACACACACACACACAGGCTCATCGAGGTAAAATCAGGCCATTGTGAAAGGCTTTGAGCTGTGCTGATCTGCTGCCAAGCCTCAGCCTTGGTGGTGCAGGGGGAGGGTGGAGAAGGGAGGGTGTGGTGCTGGGTAATGGGAGCTGAGTCTTACCTCAGCGCTCTGCCCTCATTAATGTGAGGGAGTGATAACTTTTCAAAGAGGCTGTGTGCTGACATTATTGCCCACCGCGGCTCCAGTCATCGCAGCATGCCATTTAACTCTAACCCAGGATTAGCGGAGAACCAGGGGAGAGTTGTGTGTGTGTGTGTGTGTGTGTGTGTGTGTGTGTGTGTGTGTGTGTGTGTGTGTGTGTGTGTGTGTGTGTGTGTGTGTGTGTGTGTGTGTGTGTGTGTGTGTGTGTGTGTGTGTGTGTGTGTGTGTGTGTGTGTGTGTGTGTGTGTGTGTGTGTGTAACATGTGTTTTTGTCCTGTGAGCTTCAGGTCCTTAAGGATGGAAATCAGCCAGCCTGCTTCTTTGATCCAGAACTCCCATGAATAATTATGTTAAATGTGTTTTTTAATTTGCTGTTAATATTCATAATCCCCTGGAGGACAAATCCTGATGATTACTACTTGCAGCAGCATCAGTTTTAAAATAACATATACACAGGATAAAGGCTTCGAGCTACTTCAATACCTGCAAACGTAGTTATTTAAAAGCAATGAATAATAATGAAGTGTTAAAAGTTGTTATGTACAGAATGTGAAACATATAGATGGAGACACTAGTTAAACAACTTACTTCATAAGTTCATATTTTTTAAGGTCTCTGAAAGCATCGTTCTCTATAAAAAATTCCTCAAGTAATTGATCATTTGATTAGGATTAGGAAATGAGATAATTTGCCTTATTTCTGTTCTTTTAGTAGTTTTCTAACGCTCCCTTATTTCCCACAGATTGTTTGGTGCGAAGCCCAGCAACAAGTCTCCGGTCACCACGACTGAAAACATGAAGAACTCCACTGTTATCTCCAACCCCCACGCCACCATGAACCACGTGGGCACGGTGCTGGAGTCCCCCGACGGAGGGCTGGGAGGCGTGGACAGCGAGACCAGCAGCCCCATGTTTGGAGGCAGACTGCATGGGATGGGGACGCTGGGCAGCGAGCAGGTGAGTGAGAACATATCAACAAATACCGTTCTGTCTGTCAACTCACTCTGTGAATCGTGAGAGTGTAAATAAGAAAATCATCCATGAGCTCTGGAGGATTACTGGCTGTGACTCTCCTGGGTAACCAACCAACACTCAACTGAGTGACAGCTACTGTATTGTTCTATTAAAGCTTCAGATTACACAATATGGAAAAGGTGTACTTTCAATTCAAGTTTTATAAGTCTTTTAAGCCAAGTATGGCTCCTTTTTAAAACAACTGAAGTAGCCTTGTTTATCTCTAACACTGAGTCACGGGGGCAGCTACTTATTCATTAGTGACGCTGCTATTTTCAGCCGTATACAGATTTTCCAACTGCCCCCCACCCATTACTAACCATAAGCAGAGGGAAAGCCTTTTTTCTTTTTAGTTTATTTTCGAGCTGCTTTTGAGTAATTTGTAGCCATGCTAGTGGTCCACCACATTTCAGTACTGCAATATCTCAACAGCTATTGGAGGCATTGCCATGAAAGTTTGTAAATATATCATATCGTTCTCGTGAAGGTTCGTAATGACTTGATTCATTCTTTAAACTTGTTATAGTCACTTATTTCAAACCTAAAGATACTGAATATGCATCCCCCTTCAGGCTGGATAGAGAGTTAAAAGTTAGTTTCAGCTCATGGTTTAGCTGTCGCCTCACAGCTTTACTTGTGTTGCTCCCCTCACTAATCCCCTCCTGTTTGGTGCCTCTGCTGTTTCAACCAACAAAGCTCTAAAAAGACAGCAGGACATTTAGAGTACCTAACATACATTCCAGTACCTGCTCTGCATTCAAGTTGTATTAACTTTAAGCTAATGTCTACTTCCTTTAATGCTTTTCTTCCGACTGTATGACTTTCAATTTAACCTTAAATACTTTCTGCTGAGTGCTAATTAGCTAAATAACACACTTAGCTAATATCATAAACATGGTAAACATAACCTGCTAAACAGCTGAATGATAACTTTTATCCACCACTGTGCCTAATAGTTGCTAACTTTGGCAGGTATTATATATCACACAAGTATGTGTTTTAAGAGCTAATGTCCCAAGTTAGCTATAGGGTTTATGAGCAAACTGTCAAACTGGAACGTTATGTGTGTTTTTAAGATTAGACTACATGACTATACCTTTGAGCTTCGAGGTGATTTTGTTTTCACCCGAGCAATAGCACAATCCCACTGAATTCCTCCACCACTAATGTGTGTAGGTACTTGCTTCAATGACTGAAAGCTACATATTGCAGCAGAGCAGCAAAATATAAGCATGCTCAGTCATGAAGTCACCATCACCTTCTCACATGATTCAGAAATGTATCAGATCACGTCTCAGTCATTAAATGACTCACTACTTTTTAAGTACTAGTTATGTTTTTACAAACGTTATAGGTTCAAAAGTTTAAGTACTAAATAGGCCATCCAATAAAAAAATTACCGGAGAAAACAAGCCAATCTAAAAGCCTTTTTGCCTGACCTAATTAATTACTTAAATAAATGATATATTATTATAGATATTATTGACACATTTTTACAACACTATAATACACAGAAGGCCACTGATTTCTAAACACTTTAACATCCCTTCTGCCTCTACACAGGCCTCCAGCCCTGGCTCAGTTTACTCCTCCACCGGCCCCTCAAACAGCCTAACGTGGGGCACCACCTTCAGCAGCTCCTCCGCCCAGAGCAGGGAGAGCACGCTGGGGGGACACGGGGGGGCCAGCAGCATGGGATACCCCTCCGTCAGCAGCATGCACACCAGCAGCGAGTCTATCGACATGAGCCTGGGCAGCGCCAGCCACGGGACCCACAGGGAGGACACGCTGTCCGCGCTGGGCCGCACCAGCAGCGTCAAGACCGCCATGTCTGAGAGGTGAGGATACAAGAAGGGGGCATTTTGGGGTTATTCTTGTCTTTCCTTGTTTTCCTTTTCCTGGAAACAACATCAAATGTAAACTGTCATCTGATCTTCAGTGTAACATCTTGTTTTTTTCAAATACCACATTTGAGGTCGTTTCAAGACGTCCTACATACACTCTCTTAGCAACATTAGCCACTATAAGTTAGCCAGACCCAGTAAGATTGTGACAGTAAATCATGTTGGTTTGTTTAACTGAGCAAAGCTGCCTTTTCTTGCGTTCAACTTTATAAATAATGTAAAACATTGAATGCTTCATTTCTTTCTCAAAGGTTAAATAGTGTTTCTCCTATTTCATTGCATTTCAGAGTTCATGGTTTAATTGAACTCGCAGGATAAAAAAATGGTTTTCAATCCAGCTAAATAGTTTTTAATATGTAATACTTTATTTAAAAAAGAAATAGTTGGTCATGATTGCATGCATCGGTACAAATGATAATCCAGTACAAGTATTTACTCTATGTATAATGTAATGGTCAATCTGCATAATGAGTTATTTCACTTTTCATACTTATTGAATGCACAACCTTTACTTGTAAAGGACTTTTTTAAATGTTGACATTAATACTGTCACTGAAGGATCTAAACAAGTCTATAGTCGCTGACCATGTTAAAATCCTGAGTGGAGATAATGCACAAAGCATCCGTCGTGGCGAGGTGTCTCTTCTTGTTAGCCGTTCTGTCCACGCTCGAGCTGAGAAACAAAATCCCGTGGCGTCCTTAGACGATTACACAGTAATTATGGTCATTGTAGCAGATTCCATCCTGACAGGTTGTCTGTGTAATGTGACAGGAATGCCTCAGAGGAAACTTAATAGCATCTGCAGTTTAAGCTTTGGGGCTATGACTTCACCCTGCTCTCTGAGTTTTCATATTAGCTTCATTGGTGAAGAGTCTCGCAGTTGACTTCTGTTCTGAAGAAATTCTGCATCTACTTTATTCTCTAAAACTCTCTTTCTCTGTGTGTTGTGCGTTTTCCTCCCTGTCTTCCATCAGCCCCCTGTCCTCCCCCTCCGCTAGCCCTTTATTCAGCCGAAACACGCTCCCTCGGAGGCAGGACAGGTAAATGTACCTGTGTGCAGTGTTAGGCTTCTGGTGAGACAGCTGTGGAGGTTCCTACTAAACCACCACCTGCTGCCACACAGAGAGCATCCCACAGATGCTCAGAGAGACGCTGTGTGTGGTAGCTGCTTGTGTTTTATGTGTATTCTTTCTTGTATGCTCTGTGTGGTAGTTTGTGGTTATTTTTAGGACCTCTAGCTCCTGTATGAATGGGGATTAATGACACAGTAAATGTGAGGTTGTTTGGATGCTGGCAGCTTCGCTGTTTTTGTTTAGTGCTCCGTGTTCACATACTGCCACCTTGTGGTAGCGTTTGTATGAGCAGATTTAACCAATAGCATGAGAATAGGATGTTATTGATTTTACACGGCAAAAATCTCAATCTTAAGGAATTTCTTATTTTTTAGAAAAAGCATATAAAGATATTGACAACAAATTCAAATGTAACTGTTTCAGAATTGTCTGTGGTAACTTCTCTTTATGTCAGTGTATCCATCTTCCTTAGTATGCTTTATTTCAAGAATTGGCAAGGTTGAGATTTTTTTGCAGTGTACATGTTGGGATGTACTAATGTGGATAAGAAAGATTTCCAAAAGAAATATATAAGTTATTGAGAGATACAGCCACATGTTTCCTTGTCTCCTTTGCATTCCTCCTCTGAAGTGTTTCTCTCCCACAGCGGGACACACTGTGGTAGAAACACTCTGCCTAAGAAAGGACTCAGGTACTGACCTCACTTCCCGCTGGAAATGTTGTGCTGTCACACACTGGTTCACCAAATTGTCTTCTGTCTTAAGATTGTATTTTTCTGCGTATACATTCACTCTTCTGGGATTGTGCTCATGCTTTAAAAAAATGCTTGTGATGTTTTTGTTTGGCACTTGGCACATGTGTTGTTGTGTTGTGCTTCTGTGACGAGGCATGTCACTTTGTGGTGGTACAGAGCTGTCACTGTGTTGTGTTGTAGCGGGCCTGATTTGGTATTTCTTTGGCTTCCTATCTGCTTTTTCCCCAGTTTGTGTTGCTCACAAATGAGAATCAATCAATGTTCCCACTGTTCGGTGTCCTGATTCATCATGTTAGATCCCGGCTACTAATCAGTCTGTTTAAGAGAAGAAAATCCACCTCACTGATTGCAAAAAGACTGACAAATCTGAATCATCTTGTCCTGTCAGAACACAACAATCCACACTGCACTTGTTCTGTGTTGTGTCCTCGCTTCCACTTCAACCTTGTCTTTAACTTTCTGTAGGTATGGCCCATCCACGCAGCTGCGAAGCCACGAGGAGGCCCGTGATTGGCTGCGCTCCCACTCCACCAGCGGGCTGCAGGAATCAGTCGGCAACTCCCCGTTCTCCCCCAGCTCCAGCCTCACCTCCCCCTCCGGCACTCGCTTCAACTTCGGACAGCTCGGTACGCCACACACACTCCATCCAAACCCAGCACTCCTTGTGTTTTCACTTCGATCACACACAGTTCATTTCTTCTCCGTTAGCAGAGAAAATGTAAAGCTAGGAAACTATTTCTAAACTCAGTGTTTATTCAAACTGCATTGCCATCAAGAGGTTGACTTTTACGGCTTGGCTTATCATTATATGGCATATTATCAGTAGATCCACAGAAAATGTATCGATTAATGACATAAGACATTAATAAAGCAAACATTCTCTCGATTCAGCATCTTTAAATGTAAGGTTTTTGTTTTTTCTGTTTCATACTGCCCTAAACTGAATATCTTTTGGCTTTGGTCAGACAACATCAGGAGTTTCCAAGATGTTACCTTGGAATATTGGAAATTCCGTTTTTCACAGACTTCTGACATTTTATAGAAGAATCAACAAGGAAAATGTGTAAATATTGAAAAAAATATAACATAAATAATTTCACATTTCATTCTCACAGCATCCAGCCCCACCTCAGCAGCTCAGATAAACCTCACCAGTCTGCGCAACAACAGCCTGACCAATCATGAAGTCTCCTTTGACCCCAGCAGCGATAACCGCCTGAGGAACTCGTGCATGTCTCTTGACGAGAAGACGCGCACCATGAGCAGATCAGGCTCCTTCAGGGACGGCTTCGAGGAAGGTAAGAGGAGACAAGCAAAGGATGGATGAATATAAGACAAGTGAATTGAATATTCACTGACTCTGAGTCCTGGGGCTGGCCCTCAGATTCTTGATGCAAATCGTGATTACAGTGTAATTATTTACCAAACCCTGCATACCCCTGTCTCTCTATGACTCTGAAGCCTCCCCTGATTTATTCCACATCCCTGTGCCAAAATAATACTTATTCCATTTGTTTGGAGAACATTAGGACGGATTACAACCGCTCGTAATCCCTTTAGAAATCCATAATCAGCTTTGCAGCTGCTTTGTTTTAGTAAGCTTGGTTATTGCGAAAAGTACCCTGCCGTGGTTTTCCCACAAGCAGGCAGACTCCCCGCTCAGGAGAGGGTGCTCCGCTGCCGTCTGCTCAATCCTCAGGCCTAGAGAAACACAGCACTGTTGCACACTATGATTAGGTGTGTGGGGGGGGTGTGTGTGTGTGTGTGTAAGTTGTATTATTGTGTACAAACATGTTCTCAATAGAAGAATACAGCCTGACACCCTACATAATGTTAAACAGCTGACGTTGCAGGACTTGTATTTAAATAAAATGCAATATCCACAATAAATGACAATGTATACAATTAACACCAAGTCATTTTGCACTTCGGGATCTGAACTCAGATATGAAGTGCGTTATAAATTAAACCCATTATTATTATTATTATTATTATTATTATTACAAGACTTTCTTTACAATTATTGGGAAAGAAATCATGATAACACAACTGTGTGATAAACAGGTCAATCAACAAAAGTGTACTTTCTTTCAAGGTTGTCAATAGATTATTTTTGGGAAATGTAGTTAACACATAAGTGCAGTTAAACATACACAGACTAACAGTGTAAAGATCCGAAGACGTATCGAGCAACATTACAGACGGTCAACGAGTTGAAGAGCAAATCCTGTGACACTGGTTTTATAAATGTGCCTCAGGAGATCAGCTGTTTGCATGTTTTTTAAGAACACGGTAAATCCAGGGACCAACTTAAAAGCTCCCAGAATAATATTTAAATGTTTCTATATTCTCTGCATAAACTGTGGTTGACAGCAAGTTTAGTTATAACCAAGAAAGGCATTCAACATCAATGATTCCTCACTGTTGGAAACACAATTGAGTTTGTATGTCTCGATGTTCCTTTAAATAAAGCATTAGGTGTATGGAGGGTCACTGTTCTGTGTACTCATGTATACGGGCTGTCACTCCTCTATTGTACTCATCTGTAAAAGACACGCCTGAGCCTCACCTGATATTGTGAAGCTATTAGATAAAAGCACAGGTAGCAACACCTAATGTGTACATGCACAATAACACAGACACGCAGACGTGTTATTACTGCGCCCCCTGCAAACATATCTAATTCTTTTTCCAGCTCCGTGACTCTGTTCCCTTTCAGAGGAGGAGATAATTACAGGGATCACAGGAAGAGAGATGTGATGACACACAACACAACTTTCTCTCTTTGTTGAATGTGTGTTGGTCTGCCGTTTGTGTGTTGTTGTGTATGTTTCTAAGGGGTAGAGTTACACAACCGTTGTTAGATTGACAGGACAGAAGTCACATCATCCACCAACACTTTGTCAGGCCTGTCACTTCCTCCCCTCCGCCCGCACCCTCCCACTCCCCTTTATATATGCTCACCTTCGCCTTAAGTCTGTAGAAACCATGTTTTACAATATTTACAGGAGATGTTCTTATCCCATAGAGATAGATGATCAAACCGAGGTGTTTGTATTTAGCAATAACTTTATGTTCCTATTTCCTTACTGTGGAACAATTGTGTGCAACAAATAGTAATATTTACATAATCGCAGATGAAAACCAAATCTGTATATTTTTTTCAATAATTCCTTTCAACAAATCAATTATGTACAATTGTCATGTTGCTGTTGTAACTCAACAAGTAAACATGTACCAACAATAAAATGTCAAACAGCACAACCTGGAAATCAGAACAATTTTGAGATCAAATGCAAGACTAGGACATTTCCACAAATAATAAAACAATTACCCTATAATTCCAAAAAGCACCAAAGCATGTTTGATGAAAACATGACTGGCAAACGTGTTTGTACCAGTTTGATGATAACATCTCACAAGATCCCAGAAAAACATTTTGCAATACAATACCATAATGAGTATTGTCCAAACTACCCAGGAAGAAATGTTATTTTCTGAAATCTTTAGGATCCTTTTGTTGACAAAAACCTCTTGACATGTATTTGACCAACAATCTAAAACCCAATAACATTCAGTTTACTGTCATATATAACAAAGAAGAGCAGCTATCCTCATGTCATAGAAACATGGCCAAGGAAATGCCATTGGAAAAAATGAAATAAGAAGAAACATTCATCCATTTTCAGAATACTTTTCCTTTATTCCCCTTTTCATGTGGCTCCCAGCACAGCTGGCTGCTAGACCAACGTTAAGATAAAAGTGAGCAAACCAATGTGTGAGGTGAATGAATGAATACATCGGCTGGGATCAGCCCGGACTCTCCGTGTGGTTGTTGACATCACGCCGCTGCTGATCCTTTCTGATCTGCTCCCAGGCAGGAAACAGTGCTGCGTTGTGTCCCGGCCTCTGATGTGCGATTAGTGAATGAGTCATTAACAGAGTAATGCTCAGGCTGTCGTTAGCTGTGCCACAGTCCGACTGTAACGTGTGGGGCTTTTATCTTTATGAGCGCAGAGCTGCAGTCATTACGTTCAGAAAGGAGGCGGGAAGTGGGAACACTGAGAGGATATGTGTTGGCTAGGAAGGATTGGAGCGGAGTGGGTGGTTTGTGTGGGGGGTTGATGATAATCATGGTGCTGTTGTGTGGATAGATGTACTTTCTAATCCCCACTTTTGCTTGTGGTTTTTGTCTCTATAGTTCATGGATCATCCCTGTCTCTGGTCTCCAGCACTTCCTCCATTTACTCGACAGTGAGTACACAACAGGTCCATTTTAAGTTAATCAGTCTTGTGTGAATTATTTTTGAATCCTTGTGCAATGTATACCTTCAATACTGATCATGTTTAGAAGTTTTTATTGTTGATAACATTACTTTTTGGGTAGTGTTTGTCCCATAGTGAGGTCTGCTAATTTTTCCACTTTAAATATCCCGCTCCGGAAATGTTAAAGTCACAACCCTTCAATACCGCATGTGGAGGGTTCCGTTGTGTTTGTTTCTCATGGCTTAGGGCACTTCCCATCTGACCACAAGGTCCCCGGTTCAATTCCGAGCAAAATCTTAGCTTCATATCATGCCCTAGTTCTCAACATCTAACAATCTCCTTCTTTAGCAACAACTGTTCTTGTCAAATAGCACTGAAAAAGGCAAACAAGAGAGAAATAAAAATAAACACAGATCTGTAAAATGATTGAACCGCCTTGTTTGAGAAAGCAAAGCAAAATCACATCGCTTCTGATGTCCCCACAGTTCATGAAGAGTCCAGTGCAAGCTGTTCTGCGTTTGCCTATGGAATTATGAAATATTGAATATTTGAGCTGGCAAGTAAGCTGTTACACATTTACACTCTAATCCATCCAGATATCTGACTCAAACACTTGAGACAGCCCACATGTACACACAGTAGCTAATCAGAGCCCGGTGTTAACAGCATAGGCCCCCCCCCTTCTGTGGGCCGGGTTACTCACCTCGGCAGGTGTAGCAGAAACACTCTCAGACTTTGAATCTCTCCCCGGGACTGGCTGCTCCTTTGAGCCAGAGAGTCACATTTGTTAAGTAAGAAGGGGGGGAGAGGGTGGACGCAAATATGATGGCGACGTTATCCCTGACGGGCACCGTCACGCCCTGGCAACTAACGGTAGGAAGGAGGGCGATTTTAGAATACCTCATTCTGATATTTATTTTTGCTCTAAGAAATGGCTGTAGTGAAAACATTAAATTACATGGAAGATATAATCCCATGTTTCTGTTTCTTTATCCATAAACTAAAGTAAAAGGTGTGACTGAGGCTGTGGATTCTTGTGCTTTAAAAACCCTTATATCTTAAAAGCCAATCTAATTATTTAATTTGTTTTGATTTTTTTACTTTACCTCCAATTCCTCTGTTTGTTTTCTTTGTAAATCCCATGTGTTCTTCATGTTGATAACTCACTGGATTGTTTTGTATTTGTAAAGTCCGGTCCAGGCTTTTGCATCAGAGTGAGATCTCTGTGTTATGTCTGTGTTTCCAAGACAGACAGGCTGCTCTGTTTGTGTATCGAGGACTTGTCGTGTGTGTGTGTGTGTGTGTGTGTGTGTGTGTGTGTGTGTGTGTGTGTGTGTGTGTGTGTGTGTGTGTGTGTGTGTGTGTGTGTGTGTGTGTGTGTGTGTGTGTGTGTGTGTGTGTGTGTGTGTGTGTGTGTGTGTGTGTGTGTGTGTGTGTGTGTGTGTGTGTGTGTGTGTGTGTGTGTGTGTGTGTGTGTGTGTGTGTGTGTGTGTGTGTGTGTGTGTGTGTGTGTGTGTGTGTGTGTGTGTGTGTGTGTGTGTGTGTGTAGCACTACGCCATGTATCTTACACACAGCAATCCATGCACAGACACATCAGGCTGATGAAACCTGTTTCCGTGGTTGGTGGAGCCACAGGTAAAATAATGTATCATCAGATGAGCTGCTTCATTGCATCTTTCACAGTCGCTCCATTCAGCGCTTCCACAGGCCTTACAATGGTGATGATGGATTCAGATAAAAACTTTTTAATAACTGGTTATTTTATTGTGACACAAATGTCAAGGGACCTTTCTACAGAATGCATTAAGTGGACAACTATAGTGGGATAAATGTGCCCCATGTGTTGTGATGCAAATGCAGGATTTTTAGAATCCTTAAGAAAACTCCTTTATCATTTAGTTTAGCAAAATCTTAACACTTGACACATTTCTCCAAGTTTGGTTGAAATCATTTACACAACTTTAAGAATATATATCCTGCTAATTAACAAACAAACAGTACCAATGTCTTTGGTGTTCTGCAGACAATCATTGACACAAACACTGGATGGCACCACAGTAAGACATTTTAAAATAGCAACATTCAAAGCGTTAAACTGACATCTAACGTGAGCTCCAAATAAACTGATTTGTGTGTTTAAATGTAACCAACACACTGACCACACACTATAAAGACGAGCTGTAAGAACACCTCCAGTGAGATTACGAGAAAACCACTTCCAGGTGGCGTTGTAGCGCCCGTTGCAGCTTGTTTATATGTAAATGTGGGTGTTGTATGTTTCTCTGTTTTCAGCAGCGCAGTGTGTTGTGTTCGTGTGAGCGTTTGTTTTGCCTGCTCTCACTCCGTATGCGTTTGGCTACCTGTTATTCTTTCTATTGTTCTGCGTGCAGCGTATGCAGACAATGGGATTCTCTCTCACAAACTCTCACACACACACACACATGAGTGAAATGCCTTCAGGAGGATATCTCTGCTTTCCAGACACATTACACCAGACAATCTCCTCACGGTTTATACAGCTGGTCTCCATGTAAATCACAGAGGAGTCAGGACATGTGCGCGGCGCGCTCTGACCTGCGGCAGCTTCAACTGCTCTTCCTTTTCATTAAAGCATGTCACAATTCCATCAGTACCTCCTCTAATGATTTTCTTTCTTCTGTTTTTACAGAATGAGGAGAAGTCTCAGTCGGAGGTAAGCTTCAGCCCGCCCCCTCACTTCTATCGCACGTTTCCTCAGCTCTTTAGTTTTCCATGTGCAGTGGCAGGACTTGTTGGAACATGGGGGCGTCTTCACATGTGTATCTAGTTACACGTGTGACTGTATTGTGACTGACCCTGGAACAGGCTCTTGTTCCTACACCTGTGTGTGCATTCATCTACGACCCTTTATGTTTCATCTCTTAACCTGAACATAATCAGAGATTCAATCTTGGAGCCTCCCTCATTTGTTGCCACAGTTTCTTTTGTCATTGTGTGTCTGGATGCATGGGTATGTGTGCATTTGGCGTTGCATGTTTTTATGGAACCGGTATGGATGCTTTTGTCTCGTGTTTTTTGAAGTCTTGCTTGTTTTGCGTTCTCAGATCCGCAAATTGCGTCGGGAGCTGGACGCCTCCCAGGATAAGGTTTCCGCCCTGACGACGCAGCTCAGCGCCAACGTGAGTGAGCAGGCACACGAACACACACACACACACACACACACACACACACACACACACACACAGACACTCCTAAAAAAGAACATTGGTTCCTTCCAGTGTTTACCGTGCAATTAATTTAATCAACCAAATATACAAAAGCTGTGAAATTTGCCCAAAATATGTGGTTTTATATTATTTGATATCACTTTATCGTTGAGGTTTATATTACATTTTAAATAATTGTGTGGATCAAAATTGTCATAAAAGTTGTCATGCAAGGTCTCCTTTTTATGAAGCTATGAAATACAAAATGAAAAAAAATGATCATTAAAATAATGCTCTGTTTCTATCTATGAAAAGGAATCTGTTAGAAGTACACATTTCAACTTTGTGTCGCAAATGAAAATGATATTATTTATTTATTTTAATAATTTCATAAAATATGAAGCAGGCTGAACAAACAACCTGTGAATGGTGACACTCTATCTCTCTGCAGCACCCAAACAATTCCCAAACACAGCCGAGCACTTTCCTCCCAGAAGCTGTACTTTCACATCTGGCAGAACCATCAGAACATCGCTTAAAGCGTCTCCAGACACGATCCCTCCTGCCACCCTGCCTTCTGGGTTGCACAAGTCTCACCACGCTCTGCCTGTGATCTCCACCTGAGCACGCTGGTGGTTAAACCGTGCATTAGAGATATGGAGGGAAGGTGTTGGATTACAGTCGAGTCAAGTCTCAGCACACTGCGGAGGGACAGTGGCAGATGTGGACAGAAGATTTACAGCTAACGACGCCTGGATACATGAAGGCGTGGTGTTGAAAGAAAAACACAGACAGAAGGGTTAGCAGTGGGGGGTCATGAGATGCGAGGGAGGGGCTTTATCTGTTCAAATATTTGATTACACGCGGCCCTCAGACGGATGATGAGTGATCTGAGCACGCCTCAAAGCCCCGAGGCCCTAAATCTAAGAGCATCCTCTGCAGCAAGAAGTCTCGTCTTTAAACACACATCAGTCAACACTCTACTCACACACACTCTCTGCAGGCAGCAGCTCATCGTTCATATTCCTCTAAAGCCTATCACAATATCATAATGGATGAACTCATTCACCCCTATGCTCCGTGTTTGTTTTTAACAGCCAAAGCAATGTAGCACGCACAATAATGTATTATTAGTGTGAGAGTAAGTATTTGTCATGTACATTCCCTTTGAATCTGCTTGTTTGTACTCACCACACAGTCTTTCAGTTTTTGTTGTATGGCTTTGTCACGAAGGCAATTCATCCTAACTCTACCTGCACACGACGTGAGCCAGAAATATGCCAAATCAAGTTCGGGCAGATAATGAAACTGTAGTGAATAGTGGTTTACCAAAAGAGGACATGAGCATGAATGGATAGCTCTCTCTCCAATGACTGATTATGGTTAAGATGATGTCAGGGTTGGTCGTGTGGGAAACGGTCCAAAGCGGTCCCACAGGGGGATAATCATTTATCATAGGGGGCTATTATTTTTGCACAATTATTTGTAAATGGTTATGTTTTCATTTAGTTTAAACTGACGTCATATTTGGGTTTAGAACTTGGTTGTAGCTTTTATGTTGACAGCCCTCACTTGTTCTTCTGATGCTGTATGTAGACTGTTGAGTTAGATTTTCTGAACTCAAAATCTCTGCTGGTTATCGCAGCTCAGTGGAGACGTCTTCCTTTCATATACCTTCATCAGACAAAGACTTTTGGAGACCAATTGGTTTTGATTGTTTTAATTCTGTCTTTTAAAGTCAGAAGTGTCAGTGTTTGTCAGAGATAGTAATGTTATATTTGGCTGAAGTGCGCCTGACGGATTCTTTTTTGGACAGCTGATTAAGTTCTGGGATTAGAGGAATTGTGTTTTCGAATAAACCGTATGCTGTTGTATATATTCGAGTTGGGAATTCCATATTATTGAACATAAGTGTTGGGTACATGTGAGCTTTTCACGAATGCCAAACATGAACCTGGTTTATATTTGGTGTTGTTCCTCCTGCAGGCTCACCTGGTGGCAGCGTTTGAACAGAGTCTGGGGAACATGACCATCAGACTGAAGAGTCTCACCTTAACAGCAGAGCAGAAGGTGAACACAGCTCCTCTTCTTTCACAACAGACTGGGCTTTACACTTATCATGGTGCACATGTGAAGTCACCGAGATGTTGCTTTCATCCTCTTGCTATCTCCTCTGTGTAGGACTCTGAGCTGAACGAGTTGAAGAAGACCATCGAGCTGCTGAAGAAGCAGAATGCTGTGGCTCAGGCCGCCATCAACGGAGTCATCAACACGCCTGAACTCACACACAGAGGGGACAGGACAGGTACAGAGACACTGCGCCCAAAAGGGATCTTATTTTAGACATTGTTAATGGAAATGTGAAGACATTTATATTTTGTGTTTTCTTTATTATATTACTCTTCAGAATGTGCTCAAAATATCCTTGTGCACTTTTGTGACAGGTCTATGAGAAAGGCCATTATAGGCATCACTTTTTGAGTGAGTTACTCAGAGTACCAGGAGACAGCGTTTGGTACTCACCCCACATGAAGCGTGGTCCTCCTCAGTGTCTCCTTCACTGTCCTCTGTTTACACTTCTTGCATGCTAGATGATGAAGATGATGAAGATGCACCTCCCCGTCTCTTTTTAAGCCTCCGATTTGCTTTTTCCAAAACTGTGAAGTCTTGCATTTCCTGAGGCCAAGTTGAAGGATCAAATACTAAGAAATTATCACATGACTTGAAGTCATATCTGATTTCAGATGTGGGAAGTTACGAAGTACACTTCTTCAAGTACTCTACTTAAGTACAATTTTGAGATATTTGTACTTTACTTGACTTTGACCTAATTTGTAAAACTAGCTGCACCTTCACCAGCTTTGAGAACACTTTAATGATCAATCATTACAAAACATATCATATATATTATTCTGAAATGGACCAATCTGCACAATGACTACCTTTACTTTTGGTACTTTAACTATATTTTGATGAGAATACTTTTCTAATTTTACTTGAGTAATATTTTGAATGCAGGACTTTTATTGTAAATCAAACTGCAGCAGCTTGACCACAGAGCGTGAACGTTGTGATCAGCTGATTTTGTGCAGTTCTCCAGTGTGTGCACAGGGGAGTTTTGGCACAATTCTGTTGTTCATACCGACGTTAACCCTGTCTGTGCACACGGCGACCAACTCTGTTGTCCGGTGATCTAAGCCTCTGCCTCCTGTAAGCTTCACAGGTCCGTCGGCCAGCTCCAGTTCAATCAGTCATAGAAAGTCCGAAGAGTTTTTGCAGGGAGCGAAACGGCAACGTAGCTGCTTAATGTCTTTGTTTTTTTGTACATGTCTCATAGTTTACTCCATTGAGTGTTGACATTATAGGTTATAGGGAACATTTCACAAAGAATATCCCACATTCTCTCCGAACCAAAAGCAGCAGCAGCAATAACAATATTGTATTGCTAAACAGACATTTTAATAAGATAAGATAAGACTTTATTTATCCCGAAGGAAATTGTTGTGCCAGAGTTACACAAATTCAATCAACACAGCAGCATAATAATAAAACTGTACACTAAAATTGCAGTAAAAAGAGCAATTCAATATCTACAGGAAACATGAAACATAGATTTTTTTTTTTTTTTGATATACTTTATTAATCTCCGTGGGGAAATTGTTTCTCTGCATTTGACCCATCCTAGTGTTAGGAGCAGTGGGCAGCCATTTTTGAACAGCGCCCGGGGAGCAGTGTAGGGAACGGTGCCTTGCTCAGGGACACCTCCGTAGCACTTGGTCTTGCCGGGACTTGAACTGGTGACCTTCCAATTGCCAAGCCAAGTCCCTATCGACTTCGCCACCACCACCCAAGATGGTCACATACTTAATGTAAATGTGTCAAGATTCCCAATTCATCAATAACTTGCTGTAGTTTTTAGCTTAAGACAGTGTTTATGTCCCCCTGCAGGAGGAAGGCACACAGCCTGTTTTCTGTAGTCCACGAAAACCTCTATCATATCAGAAGGGGACAACTCTGACTGATTAATTTGAAAGTTAATCAAATACATTTTTCATTTCCTAATATTTGACAAACACACATCCCCCCCCCTGTGCCTCCTCAGCGGGCGGTACCGGCGGCTCCCCCCAGCAGCATCAGCAGCCGGACCTCCGCATCAGGAGGCAGCACTCCTCGGACAGCGTCAGCAGCGTCGCCAGCGCCACCAGCCACTCCAGCGTGGGCTCCAACCTGGACACAGACGCAATAAACAAGAAGAAGAACAAGAAGAACTGGGTAAGATGCTGGGAATACAAAAAGAACGTCACCTTAAAAATGTAATATCTTTCTGTGTGTGATTAGCTACTAATAAGCAGCCTGCTGGACTCACGGTGGTTTTGTCTTTGTCTCTTTGTGTAATTGTATGTGTGTCTGTGTCACTTGTTCTCACATGTATCTATCTATCTATTTAGGGAACTTTCTCTGGGGATAAGGTGAATACACTACGGATTTAAATGCAGTCCTGTTGAATAAAATGTAGTGATTGATCTGGTGATTTGCAGGTCAAAAAACATCATTTACAATTGACTAAATGTAGTTGTAATACTGTCCTCTAGACCAGGGGTTCCCAAACGTTGCCATTTGAAATGATGTGTCCAAGTGCCTTCTGCCCGATCAAAGCTGTCACTCCGCTTTGTTTGCCTGTCATAGTCCCATCTGAGCACACACCCACACAACGAGACCAGTCAAGTCCGTTTGAGATGATGTACTCATCTAAAACTGTCTCTTCATGTGGTCCTACCTTCCAGTGCTTTGCAAAATAATATTTCCTCAACAAAGTTGTCTTCTGAAATAAATCTGATGTATGCAAGCAATTCTGCGACATTTGCTACATCCGTGCTCTCGTCCAGCTGCAGAGCGAAACATTCACGAGCTCTCACTTGCTCCAAAAGCTGAGCAGATACTCAGTTTCACTCTCAGTAGCGGCAGCTCGATTCTGATTGGATTGAAGGGCGGTGGTGTGATTACAAAACACAACATATTAAAAGATTGGCATGGAAGGACACAGATTGATAGATATACAGTTATTAAAAAAAATAAAAACTTTAAAAAAATTAAAAATCCCATTTCCCTCAAACCTGGCGGCCCCCCGGGGGGTCGGGCCTCCACTTTGAAAAACACTGCTCTAGACCTGCAAATGACCAAATCAATGTTTACTGGCTAGTGTCTAGTTCTAGTGTCAGCTCATTCTTACTAGTGAACATACTAAATACATTTAACATACTCACAAACTTTTCCTTTTTGTTGTGGAAAGACTCTTTTGTGCACCGGAGGACAAATCAGGGATGACGATGAAGACGTATGCCACTTTCTTTTCCCTCTCTGCCATCCCCGTAGACTGAAGCGATGTTGTGTTAACCGCCTGTGGTCTCTATCTGATCCTGATGTTGCCGTGCATTGTGGTAGCTGTTAGGCGCCGTGTAGAGTTTCCTGCTTTAGGTCACAGTGATATTAAACACCCCTCCTGTCTGTGGAGGAGACCCCACAGGAGGCTCCATACAGGTGTGGAGTGTATAGGGGCAGTGTATGTTTTAGAGTATATAATGGATCATGATAGACCCTGTGTCACGGTGGTGGTGAAGTAGCGTCTCCGTGCAGCTGCCTACAGGGCAAATTAAAATCAGCTTTCGTCTCGTACGGGCCTCCGGTTTAATCTCTGTCCCTCCATAACGCATTAACACACCCATATGAACACGTGCTGTTTTGTCTCTCTGTCTTCCTTTGCTTCGCTTCATGTGGCAGGTCTATGAGGTAAGAATGGTACGCTGTGTGACACCTGAGCTGCGTGACCCCCGCACTCTCTCTAGGTTACTAACCTCTCTTCGTTTTTCCTCCTGTCCTCTGCTGCCAACGTAGTGCCTGTCCTCTCCTCCCCAACACTGCTCCTCCCTGAAAACTGCTCTTATGAAACTTGAGCCCGCTTGTGAAAGGACATATTGATGCCAGAGACAGGGTTTTGATGTGACACAATGTTGAGAGCCTGTCAGTAAAGCTACAAAGATGTTTAAAGATGTCACAAAAAAATCAAAAACTTGTCCGCTTAGCACAAATTAAAAAAATCCAGCAAATAAAAAATTAAAATTAATCATGCTGAACATTTTTTAAATATGTCCTTATTCTAAATTAATATTTCTTATTGACTCAGACTTTTGTATCCAGTTTATTTAACCTGGTTTTACCCGTTTCACAATATTCAAAACAATTATAGTTAAAAAGTTTGAATTGACAAAAAAAAACAATGCTCCACCTTTGCATAGAGCTGTAGCTCAAGTGATAAGACAGTCTACCCATAATTCCTTTTCTCCCTGTGACTCACTTCCTTTTTCACAGCTTTTTTCCTCCACTCTCCCCAGCACAATCCTCCTCTTCCTCACTGCAGTGTGTGTGTGTGTGTGTGTGTGTGTGTGTGTGTGTGTGTGTGTGTGTGTGTGTGTGTGTGTGTGTGTGTGTGTGTGTGTGTGTGTGTGTGTGTGTGTGTGTGTGTGTGTGTGTGTGTGTGTGTGTGTGTGTGTGTGTGTGTGTGTGTGTGTGTGTGTGTGTGTGTGTGTGTGTGTGTGTGTGTGTGTGTGTGTGTGTGTGTGTGTGTGTGTGTGTGTGTGCCCCTCCCCTGCTCACTGTTTCTCTGTTCTCCTTTGTTTTCTTCCTGCAGCTTCGAAGCTCCTTCAAACAAGCGTTCAGCAAGAAGAAATCTCCCAAGTCAGCCTCTTCCCACTCCGACATCGAGGAGATGACGGACTCGTCGCTGCCCTCCTCCCCCAAGCTGCCCCGCAACGGCAGCACAGCCTCCGGCCACATGCTCAGGAACACACACTCCAACTCGCTGTACGTAGACATCCTCTCATGTGGTTGTAGGGTTATTGGGCTTATGCAGGAAGTCATGTCCGTGAACAACTTTGAAATTCTTCTTAAATCACAATATGTCTTGACACTAAACATGTTATCCTGCGTTTGTTCATGTGTGTGTGCACAGATTGTCGGAGTGTTTGGACAGCGAGGCGGAGACGGTGATGCAGCTGCGCAGCGAGCTCAGGGAGAAGGAGATGAAGCTGACGGATATCCGCCTGGAGGCTCTCAGCTCCGCACATCAGCTGGACCAGCTCCGAGAGGCCATGAACCGCATGCAGGTCTGCACACGTACAGATATAAAAACTATTAGTTAAGGAACTTCCCATTAAAGGGTTAATCAGCACTGAATCACAGAGCACACAAAGTCATTGCTGTCATGTTGCAGCAATTACTATTCTTCACTTTAGCGTCTCCCTTAGCCTCGTTTAGTTTGCAACCCACTACATTTGTGTTTATTTTGACAGTTCCCACGGTTAGAGTTTGATTTTATTAACGTGTCATTTCCAGAAAATGGAAATAACATGTTTAAGCACTAAACTGACTGAAATTAACATAAATTGGTGTTATACTAAGTTCAGGATTCATTGCAATTTTCTGACTCTGTGTGTGTGTGTGTGTGTGTGTGTGTGTGTGTGTGTGTGTGTGTGTGTGTGTGTGTGTGTGTGTGTGTGTGTGTGTGTGTGTGTGTGTGTGTGTGTGTGTGTGTGTGTGTGTGTGTGTGTGTGTGTGTGTGTGTGTGTGTGTGTGTGTGTGTGTGTGTGTGTGTGTGTGTGTGTGTGTGTGTGTGTGTGTGTGTGTGTGTGTGTGTGTGTGTGTGTGTGTGTGTGTGTGTGTGTGTGTGTGTGCAGCTGCAGATCGAGAAGCTGAAGGTGGAGAATGACCGTCTGAAGGTGGAGAATAAGGGCAGCAGAATGGGCTCCCAGGCCTCCATCTCTTCCTCCCCTCCCTCTCACAAACATAGCCAGGCCCAGGGTGGGGGGCCGGGCCTCCCCCAGCACAGCCTCAACCTCACCACCAGCGAGTCCACCAGCCTGGGTAACACTCCTGCTACATCAATCTGAGATACTGACCATTCCTCAAGCCCATGTCAAGGACAACACATGTCTTTTTGCAGTGACGGGATTTCGTAGATGGATAACATTTGAGTGTTTCAAATCACAGATGAACACTTGCCTTTTCCATTGAAAATGTCCCAACCTTGTCTAACTTTGCTCTGCTTCCTGTCAGACATGCTGCTGGACGACACCTGCGGAGAGGGGGGGTCGAGGAAGGAGGGGCGGCACGTGAAGATGGTGGTCAGCCTGGACGAGCAGGTGAGAAAACGACTTGTTGTTGGGTTATTATTGTACCTGAAGGATTTGTACGCATCTAAAACCAAACATGCCTTTGTATCGCAGGAGGGCCCGCTTCGCCATTTTCTGATCGGCTGCATCGGTGTGAGTGGTAAAACCAAGTGGGACGTCCTGGATGGAGTGGTCCGACGGCTTTTCAAGGTAAACATAAGGAATAACACAGGAATAAAAGCAATATCAAACCAGAGTAGACAGTGTCTGAAACACTTTTAGGTCTTTTAGTTCTTGTCAGGGTTCCTGTTGAGTTGTTTAAAAGCATCTTTCTTTCTTAATTACATTCTGAAATATGTTTATGTTCAGCAAAAACATTTCAAGTGTTGTCCTCTTTGGAAACTTTACAAAACATCCTTTAAATGCTGAGACTTTTTGTCCTCCAGGAGTACATCACCCACGTGGACCCGTTGAGCCAGCTGGGCCTGAGCTCTGACAGCGTGGAGGGGTACAACATCGGAGAGATCCACCGGCCCAGCCTGGCCCGCGCTGCACACACCCCCGAGCTGCTGCCCTGCGGATACCTGGTGGGGGACAGCAACATCATCAACATCCAGCTCAGAGGTACCAGCACCTCATATAGCCCAACATATTATTCTCTGCTTTCCCGTATGAAAACTTCTTACAGAGACATAGTTAACCAAATACTTTATTTATCCCAGGTGGGGATACACATTTGAATACAAATAAAAGACTGCAGTAAGAAGAGAAAATGAAATTGAATAAAATGTAATATACATATTTTGTTGCAGGTGTGAGGAGTGAGGGTGTGGACTCGCTGGTGTTCGACACTCTGATCCCGAAGCCCATGCTGCAGCGCTACGTCTCCCTGCTGAAGGAGCACCGGCGCGTCATCCTGTCGGGCCCCAGCGGAACAGGGAAGACCTACCTGGCCAATCAGCTGTCTCGACACCTGCTGCTGCTGGAGGGCCGACCCCTGACCCCGCACGCTGTCGTCACTTTCAACGTGGACCACAAGTCCAGCAAGGTAAATGCACATTCAGTATTCTCTGTGCTTGCGTCTTTCAAAGTTCCAGTCAATGGCAAATAGAACACAGCTATGTTTTGGAGAGAGTATTTGGATTCGTCAGCCACAAAGGCTTTGGTTTTCTCCCTGGACTCTTGTATTGAAACATCCATTCTTCAGGAGCTGCGTCAGTACCTGTCTGGTTTGGCCGAGCAGTGCAGCGGTGTGGGGGGTGCGGAAGGCCCTCTGGTGGTCATCCTGGACAACCTGCACCACGTCAGCTCACTGGGAGAGATCTTCAACGGAGTCTTCAACTGCAACTTCCAGCACTGGTCAGTTCACACACACACACACACACACACACACACACACACACACACACACACACACACACACACTCACACTCAGCAGCAACATTTGGATACACAACCATTAATCAACGACTGAGAACGGGCTGAAAAGATGCTGATCCTTAAAAAGTCCTGAACCATCCTAAATGTTGTTTTTGATATTAAAAGTAAAAATGTCTTACAATGTAGATGTGGAGGGGTTATTTTGGGATTTTATTTTACCAATAAAATCGTTTGGGCTAGTTTGTTAATTTGTTTTTGCAGTAGTAGTATTTTTTCTCTTAAAGAGGTATTAAAAAGGTCTTAAAAGTCACTTAATTACTATTTTTTTAATGTGCATATGCAATGGACTCATGTAACCTCTGATTTTCTATCTTTTCAGCCCCTACATTATTGGCACCATGAGCCAGGCTACATCCTCCGCCCCCAACCTGCAGCTTCACCACAACTTCAGGTAAACTGATGATGATACCCGGCACCTAAAGAGCAGCTGGATATTGGACATTTTCTTACATACATTTCAACGTGGTGGAAACTGTCCTTCATGATACACATGTGTCTGATCAGGTGGGTGCTGTGCGCTAACCACGTGGAGCCGGTGAAAGGCTTCCTCGGCCGCTTCCTGAGGCGGAAGCTGATCGAGACGGAGATCGCCAGCCGGACGCGCAACATGGAGCTGGTGAGGATCATCGACTGGATCCCGCGGGTGTGGCACCACCTGAACCGCTTCCTGGAGACGCACAGCTCCTCTGACGTCACCATCGGTAAGAGGAAGATGCACAATTCACAGGAGAGCCTTTCAAATAATATCAATGTGTGAAACATTAGTGTCTTAACTCTCTGCCCCGCGGCGTGCAGGACCTCGGCTCTTCCTGTCCTGTCCCATGGACGTGGAGGGATCCAGGGTTTGGTTCACTGACCTCTGGAACTACTCCATCATCCCGTACATGCTGGAGGCTGTACGAGAGGGACTGCAGGTAACACACACACACACACACACACACACACACACACACACACACACACACACACACACACACACACACTAATACACACAGACACACATGGAAAATTACAGAATAATTTTACAGCAAAAATAATTACTAAACAGACTTTATTTGACAACCGGCAGGCATGTCTAAGGAATACAAATGAATAAAATGGAAGTGTAATGAGTCTGAGATGGATACGAACCTTCAGATTTGCCCTCTCAGAGGACAGATTTATGTTCATCAAAGTGAAATGGATTTAATTTGTTCTCTTAATCTGCATGTAATTAGCATCTGATTGAATTATGCGGCAGCTAATAACCGGAGCAGAGTAGAAGGGAAGAGAGCTCAAAGGCTGAGTTCAGTAAACGCTTTCCGAACACGCTCAGATCAGAAACTGTAAAGTAGGCTGCATTTAATCTCCACCTCAAACACTTAACATTTGTATTTAGAAATAACCATTAGTTATCAGCCAGGCTAAAGAAAAGTGAATGCATGGTTCTGCATTGTGAGCAAAGCAAGTTTGAAAAAGAACTAGCAGGAATCTGATACAAATCCATTTGACATTATATGACAGTTTAAGGACATACTTTACACTGTGACTATTTTATGAAATGTCTTATATGATATACTATACTGTAATTTTGTATGATATTTTACAGAATTATTTTATTTATTTTATAATATTTTATGACATACTATACTATGACTTTTTTATAATGTACTTTGACAATTTTTCAATCACATACTTCACTGTGCCATCTATTATGACAGACCAGTAGGTTTAATGTAACATTGCGTGTCTCTCCGTAGCTGTACGGCCGCAGGGCAGCGTGGGAGGACCCGGCTGTGTTTGTGATTGACAGCTACCCCTGGTCAGCTTCGTCCACCCCGGCTGATTGGCCCCCGCTGCTGCAGCTCCGCCCAGAGGACGTGGGCTTCGATGGATACTCTGCCCCGAGAGAAGGGGTCCGGAAGGAGCCGCCACAGAGCGACAGCGACGCAGACCCCCTGGTGAGCAGAAACAGACATGAAGAACACACTGTGTTCTTTTTATAAATTACATAAGAAGTTACAATGTGAAACTTTACTCTTCCTGGCTCGCGACAGAGATCTAAAGCCAGCATTTGGACCTTGAATGTATTTCTTTAAGGGAACTGAGTTGTAAAGCTGTGTTTCTGTCCACAGATGAACATGCTGATGCGTCTGAAGGAGGCGGCGACGTCATCGAGCCCGCAGAGCTACGACAGCGACTCCAACAGCAACAGCCACCAGGACGACATCCTGGACACGTCGCTGGAGTCCACCTTGTGATGCAACACTGGCTTTCAGGAGGAACTTTTTATAAGAACTGTGAAAACGTATATATCTAATTTCATGCCGCAGAAATCCAGCCACCTTAATTTGGGTGCAGGTAACCCAATTATTAGAAAAGAAGAGAAGAAAAAGGTTTGCATTTCAGAAAACGGGCAATGAACATTTCTGCTGCACTGCGCTGTTATTTGTATTTGTATTTGTTTCACCGCTGTGGCCCGGGGCTCCTCTGTCAGGAGCCTGAGATCTACTTCAGAAAGACAGAATAAAAAGCACACAGCCTGCCACTGTTTGTGAGGCGTCATCATCACCGTCATCAGCCATCAGCAGCCAGGAGTCCTTTAACCCTCTCTGAGCCACAGCAGCAGGTCTTCAGGCGGAGACGCTGCCCAGCCGCAGTGCTCCTCCGCGGCCTGATGGGGGCGACACAGACCTTTGTTTCTGAGCTACCAGCTGCTGAGCACACAGAGGAGGCGCCGCTGGGATGGAGGAACAGCCAGCAGCTTCCTCCTCTTCCTCTATGACTGTAGCTGCCTGTGTTATAGTTGGAGGATACATCGAGGCAAAGTGAATGTTAAGTCCTCACTCAGAGAGATATTTAATTACATCCTTCATTTATCACAGCCACATTTGAGTTTAAAGAAATAGTAATAGCCCATTAAGATAAGATGAAAGGCTATTAGAGAACACTAATTACAGGTACATCTGAAGGTTTTTGAGTTAAATCTACAAAGGCCTGTGTGGACTTAAATGCTGTGTTTTTATGATGATACAAACAACGTGCCAAGGACGTTTTGCAAATACTGCTTCACCACCAGAGCGAAGAATGTGGAAACATCTTCAAAATTAAAAAGACAAGCTCAGACAATTTAATCAACAATACTCACGATAATCCTTTGGTTTGTTCGCATGTTTTAAATGTCCCCTCTGGGACTAATAAAGGTATTCTAATTCTGATGTTCAGCCGGACAGCCGAGACACTGTTGTTCTACCAGAAAGCAGTGCCTTTGAAATAGTGCAGAACAACATACGTATTAAATGCATCATTTTATTTGGCCTAAACACTAAAATACTACTAACTCCGACATTTAAAGTCAAGGACAAGATCTAATTTAGAAATTCCCTTTACAAGACTTTCAGGAGGTAAGGGCACTAATTGGGGAAATGAAATTCACCATGGTTAGATTTACCCGTTTCGATCTGTTTTGTATCTTTCTGTGTAACTTCACAAACAAAGTCTCTACTATGTATAAGTCCTTGCTTGGATCACCTGATAATCCTCGGAGATCTCCATGCACATTGGCTCAAACAGGCTGCTGTAGCACAAAGTCTCTTCTCTTGGTGCTGGACTGAATCCTAACAAACAATGCCTTACTCTTTTCTAACAGACTACGAGCATTAGCCCATCCTTTATTTGTCTACATGGCTGTAAACTCACAGGGCTCCGAGTCGACTCTCCTCGACCTCTCATCATATCAGACACCGATGCCATGCGATTAAGGCGTGAATGAGAGGCAGTACTTTGGGTTTCAAAAGAAGTCGTATGCATGTGTGACCCAGTGCTGTGAAGCTGGTGTAAATATTTGGACCACTAGCGAGAAAGAAAAAATATATAGATGTGTTATGGTGCTCCAAATCAGAACGTGTTGCAGGTTGTTTGGGGAAGGGACGTTTAAGACATGTTGATTTGATACCTCATCCCCATCCTTTGACTGTGCAGTCTGTTTTATGTGATTTGTGATGATAAAACTGTTGAACTAATTAAGTGAAAACTAGTGTATGCTGCTTTGTTTATAGTGATATAATTAATCTGAAGTATAAAGGTACTTGTGGTTGGATGGTAATGTTAAAACAGTTTGCCATGTGGCTTAGAATATAAAGAATATTGTCCTTTTTATTTGCTTTAAACCCCCCTGACTGCCTTCTGGGAAGGGCAGGCATACGATTAAATCCGGGGCCACGTCGTGTAGCGCGGCTTCCATCGCGTTCAGTGTTTTTGTCACAGATCCTATGCAACACTCATTCTGAACTCCCAATGGAAGCCCAAATCTGATGCGCTAGATCCCTACTTTGTCAGCACTGCTGAGACATACAGCATGGAACTATATTTGTGAGGATTTTTTCGGATGTGTGGCCCATGTTCTTGTCCGGGTGTGTCTGTGTAGCTTTAGACACACTCTGTTATGGTCCTTGTAAGCACAAAGAGACTGATTCTCTGTCTGTCTTCAGTAGAGCCTGAGGAGTGTGGATGTTGTCCAAGCATTTTACCAGTCTGTCAGTTTATTACTCACAAACTCAATGAATGTTTAGCCTTCTTTGCTATGTACATTTTTTGATATGTAACATAAGTTTGTAAATAGATGATTATCTCGCAGCATTTTGATGACTTTTTTCTAGCTGATTTGTTACAGTACTTGAAAAGGAGTATTTTGTGTACAGTGTCTTTACACCAGAGCAGATAGATGCCGTTTGTCATCGCTGGTCTGTCCAGGGCTCACTGTACTAGTCTTAAGTTATTGTGATTTAATAAAAGTAATGATTATTTATGATTGAATGTTGTCAAACGTTTTTTTAATAAAAATACATGCACACATAGTCTTGACTTTGAAATGTTCACAATTTTATTTGGTATTTGTACAAAACGTGTGAAATAAACATATATACAGCACATAATACAACATACTTATTAAACAAATTCATATAAATTATTAACGAAATAGCTACATTTTTAATAAACAACTCTATTCAAGGTCAAGGTAAAAGGAACTCAATGTTCTTGGCATAAAATGTCCATACAAAATTGTACAAAATACTGTACAATTGAACAAAGCTGTGCAAAACAGCAAATTGTGTCTAAGAAGTGGATCCTGCAGTGCACCTGAAGCAACGCACACCAGTGTTTTTTGTTTTTTTAACAATGACATTTATGGGGTCCCCTTCAAGGCCGGCAGCTTCTTACAGATGTGGTCACAGTCTCATATGAAAACAAAACAGGGGTTATATTCTCTATATTTAAAATAAATTAAGATACTGTTATTTCTTCGTTGTCTGACATTGAGAAGTCCGAGTGCTTGCTTGAAAAAGATGGAGAGGAGATGCTGGACCCTGCAATCGTTCTCTCTCTTGCAAACTCTTCTTCCTCATCTTCCTCGGCTGAGGACTTCTTGCCCACATCACTAAGGTCCGGGTGCGGGTTGGCTTTGGTGGGCAGGGTCTGCTCGCGACAGCCCCCAGAGGACAGCAGCTCTCTCTCCTTGGAGTTCCTCCATTTCATACGCCGGTTCTGGAACCAGATTTTCACCTGTGGATGAGGAGGAGATTGTGAGTTAAAGAGCTCTGCGTCAGGTGCAGTGGATCACACAACAGCGTCTTTACGTGGAAATTACGCACGAGATGTTGGACATTTGTGATGTTTACCTGTGAGTCTTTCAGGCCCAGCTTCGATGCCAGCTTCTTCCTGTCCGGCTTGCTGATGTATTTCTGTTTCTGGAACATTTTCTCCAAAGCTTTGCGCTGCACATCGGAGAAGACCGCCCTCCTCAGCATTCCCCTCCGGGGTTTACCTCTGGCGGCCAGAGGCCACGAAAAGGTCCCGGGAATGGGAATAACGGATGAAGATACTGCAATACAAACAAAGAGAATAAAATATGTTAAAAAATACATATATATATTTGCAACATCTTAGAGGGAAAAAAGTTCGCAGAAAAAGAAAAAAAAAAACACTTTTCTGCCTCAAATGACCCTTTTAAATCTAAACTCAAAATCTCAGGCGTCTAAATAAAAAAAAGTATGTCCCTTAAAGCTATACTTCTCAACTGGTTATTATTGGAAGTTTTTTTTTTTTTTGGAACTGTGCAATACGTCTCCGTTTTGAGTGAAATGGCACGAGGTGACTAATTAGCACATTGGCCGGACCCCAACCGCATTGGTATGGTAAAGAGGTAGCATATCCTTTAAGGAACCCTGTGAGGGCGGATAGAGGAGTTAATAAACCGTGAACGGTAATTGTGTAGTAATGAACTAACGCAGAAAAGACTCGGGACAGGCGGCGAAGGCCATATATTATCGCAACAAAAGGAGATTTACACTTTCAAACTAAACACAACTGCATACCAGAATACTGATGCCCGGGGGGTGGGGGGGAATGGCGGTTTTTTTTTTCTCTTCCTTGCCTTCAAATCATTTTCATTAAATGAACACGAAAAGCTATTCAGGACGCTGGAGTTGTATTGTTGGGGCATTCAGCTGAGCCCATGAAAAGACTCCATCACCATTATGATGTGCCTGAATGAAAGCACGGACTAGCGACTTTATAGACTTTTCTAAGAGATTATTCTTTATCTCAACTCGTTGATTGGCCCGCATGGAGAATAAACGTTTAGGGCACTGAGACAGAGAGGATGGAGGTCAGTGGTAACCTATCCTATGGGCCTGCAGGGACAGACCTTCCCCGGCTGGGACATTACAGATGCAGTTAGAAACTTTACTTTAACTCCCACGGTGCGAGACACTGTCCCTGTGTGCACGCTGCTAACTGGACGTCTCCCTGACAGTATGTGCCCTGTGGCCGCAGCAGAATCAGGAACAACGACGCGCTATGTGGTCTTGTGAGAATATTGAACACAGTCAATAGCGCCTAATAGGGAAATTAGTGCATGACTGTTTCACGCCTTTGGCCCCCCTGGTAAAAGTCACTCTCCGGGGTGTGTGGGTGGTTCGGCCGGTGGGAGCTGACCAAATTGGTCATGGTGCTGAAGGCATTGTTGCCCGCAACAGCGGCCCGGTGGCCCCCCGGGCTCTGTGGGAAAACGCGGGGCAAGGGGAATGCCAAAACGCCCCCAATGGGAAGCAGGGGGGACTCTAACTCGCCACCCCGCCTCAAATTTAGAGCGTGACGATTTGGGATAATTGGTTAATTAGGGGGTGGGTGCAGGGTCCTGGCAGAGGCCAACGGTCCCCATTAATAAGACAGTGATTTCTTCTTCTCTGGTAAAAAAATATTTGACAGGGTGCCAGAGTGTTTTACATCTAAATGCAATTAGCTCAGACAGATTCCCGAAGGCTGAAAAGGGATGGGTCGTAAAAGTTGTGCCTACCTGGTAAATAAGGAGTCCTGAATATGGGGTGAAAGGTCCCATCAAAGTAGGGGAAGGGGAAGCTCTTGGAGTGCTGGCTGTGGAATGCAGGATGTGAGGACACTGTGGAGGAACGTCACACATGTTACACAATCATTCCTGAATGACAGAAATCCATCCAAAAGTTAAACACATCAATACGAACTGAAAGCAGGAAGTCTGGGTTCTCACCTGTCTTTGGTGAAGGTGCGAGGATGGCGCTCACGCCAAACTTGAGAAAAGTTGGGTCCTTGCTGCTCGACATTTTCGGCGAGCACGATTCGCGCGTCAACGCGGTCGTGGCCAATGCGCGCTCTGCATGCGCGCTGCTGAAGGACAGGGTGGTGGTGGCTGTGGGCAGGGAGGCGCACATTGACGGGACAGTCCGGTTAACGAAGGCTGTGGGGCGGCTTATCCGCAACAGGTCCTCCACTAGAAAGCTGGAGTGGGTGGGGAAGCCGGCGGGCAGCGCGTGGTGCAGCGGCAGAGCCGGCCGGTACAGACCCGGGTAGAAGGCTGGAGGCGCGAGGACGCTTGGGATCATCATGGTCCCGGTTTAAAAAATCACTGGGTGGAATCAGAGATACTCCTTAGGTCAGCTGGGAGAGAATCAGTCGTGTGAATGGCTGCTAACTCCTCTGGTTCCTCACTCTGGGGAGAGGAGTTTTATAGCCTCCCCCCCCCCCCCCGGCCCTCCGCTCAGGGCTGACAGCCTCAACAATGGGGCTCAACAAAGTCCTCCACATGGGTCGCCTTCATGCCGCATCCCCCGGCCCGCTGATTGGCCCAGGGACGCAATTTATGATTGCATTAGACTTCATAAGCAAGCAACACACAAAGTCCCCCCCACAAAAGAGGCTCAGTCATCAATTTTGCATGTTGACCACTTTCCTTTCAATTTGTTTTGTTTGGCAGAGGCAAGCTGCCTAATTAAAGAGCAATCTTTACAGATCCAGTCATTATATGGGGACTTTTAATGAGTATAAAGAGGATACTTTATTATTGTCCATTCAGGCTCTCTTTCTCTTGTGCAGGATATCAAAAATATAGCCTCCTCGTTAAAATGTTAAATTATTCTTTTATTCCTTTTTTCAGTGCAGCAGGAATACACACCTACAGGCTGCTAAGAGTACGCTTTAAACAATGTAATACTATTAATAGAATAAGCGATTTAACTGCATTGTTAAATCTACATTATCTAGGCTACAGTTGCAGACGCTGCGCAGCATCTCAGATGTAAATCAGGTTTAGGGTTTCATAGGATTCTCAACACTCAATCTGGCCCTCGTCATGGAATAATGTCTTAAACGGATTTCTGCTATCAAAACGCTTTAACAGATGTGTTAAATATCACTCTTTTTGCATGGGCTTCATTCAGTGCGCAGAGCCGCAGCTCAGTGCAGGAGAAGTGTGCGGCCTGAGCCGTGCGCTCCTGATCCTGTTAACCATGAACTAACTGTCACCCTCAGCTGCGGAGGAGGCGCCCCTCGGCCTTTCTCTCCCCGCTTCAGAAAAAGCCCAGAGGAATAGAAAAAGCTTTATTTCTAAAGACGGTTTTGTTCTGCTATTTTAACCGGCTGAATAAAAGTGCATCTGTGATTTGATTTAAAATGCATTCATATGAGCGGACACTGAGACCCCATATAAAACTCTTATTAAAGCGACTTGGAGCCTGATAGTCGTGTTCTGTCAGCTTTGCCCTGAAAACCCGTTAAAGCAAAGCAATCAGGCGAAATGCATTGCAGACCTAGAGGGGAAAAAACGCCAGTTAGAAACCACATTTAAAAAAGAAACACAATCAAACAAAAGTTTCGATTTAGATAAACATTAATTTAAGAAACGAAAAATTATAATTTAGGGCCTAATATTTTTTATTTAAATGTTTTTTACTTTATATGTATTTTGTTGCCCTTTAACAAAGGTTTTGGGTTAATATTTTTTAAATACGGTCAACAAGCTTGTTCTTTTAACTAAAATAAATACAAGTATATACTTTATCATATTTTCATTTTATAACACCACAATATCCCTATATTATAAATTAAGGATTTATATATATATTTGTATATAGTGTGTGTAGTTATTATTGCCTGCTCGTATAGGCTTCCAAATCAAATAAGTTATGATATTTGTTTGTATATTTTTATTTGAGCCATTTAAATGTGTTTTAAATACCAGTTGATAAAACAAATCTAAAGAAACACTTATTTTTCATTTTAAATGTGTGTAAGTACACTTTTACTTATGTTTAAATAATTGATTAAAGGCACACGGTTTATCCACTTTCCACCATCAGTTTTATTCACACAGGGAGATGTCAGTCTTAAGCTAAGCACCCAGTCAGTTTGCATCATTTGGGATCAGCTCAAATAACGATAAGTGGTTCGACATCAATCTAATATAAAGTGGCCACAATCCGCTAATTAAAAGGGAACGCCTCCGTGAAATGATCCTTTGGAGATGGTCGACACTTATCAGAGGTGCGTCTGCTTTATGAGCGCAGGACGCGCAAACAGGCGTTAACACAGCGCTCCGTCACTAGCTACACCTCCACTGAGTAACGAGACCTTCAAAGCTTTTTTATGAGCCCGTATTCCTTTACTTGGCTGCCCGAAATCCTCCTTTTGTGAGCCGTATAGCAGATGGTTAGCAGAAAACATAGGCTGCTCAGGCTGACCGAGACTAATTTCTACGAGCTTTGCAAGCTTGCCACGTCCCCGCTCCTTTACCAGGCCGAGTAAAAACAGCTGGCTGCGGCTGAATTAAGGCCATTAAAAGCACATCTCTAAAATATTACCACCAAAAACAGCCCGTCCCCCTTGTTAGCGACCACTAAAGTCTCGTCACTTTATCATAATCATCATTGGATTCACCCATTTTAAAATAATAGGCGATGGCATTATGGTATAATTTGTAGTATTGTGTAGCCCATCATCACGAAAACTATATTAAATGCTAATTAGTATTATTAATATCATTATCATTCAAAAGTTGGTGGTGTCTTTCTTCACATTTAACTATTTTATCGGATCATGATTATATTCCAATATTCAACGTTTTATTAATATTCATACTAACACCACTATGTTTATGGTCACTTATGATAGGCCTATCCCCATAGGGATTACTGATTTGATCTCTTATGGTATCCTACAAGAAGAATGGCATTTTATCCAATTATTAGGGATTAGTAGAAGCTTGAATTTTAAACACAAATTCCTAAATGAATTCATATATATAGGTATATATATAATTATATATATATATATATATATATTTCAAGTATGTTCTACACAATAGGCTACAATATAGACAACATATCCAGTTGTATTATATCCAAATATTTTCGGATTGTTGTCCTTTTTCAACAGGGCAATGCGAGTTTACCAAATAGATGAACTTAACCATTGTTTTGGGTCTCTTTCTGCTTCGTTAAGTGAAAGGGGCTGAGTAAATATGTTACCCATGCATGAGAGGCTCTCTATGGGCCGTCCCATTGTGCCGCGGGTCCGACAGGTGGTTAACTGTTTATTATTCCCTCATTATTTATCGGTGACGTGGACGCACCGAGGAACGGGAACTCCCTATCCTTTCACTCAACCGGGGATGAACAGATTGTGCTGACTGGTTGCAGCCTCGTGTATGACAGCGGTCACCAGTCCATCCATCTCAGGCCTGCAGCCATTCAGTCCTCTCCAACTCCATCAGGGTTTGGTTAATTCAACCATTTATTTCACTTAACACATCCCTCCTGAGTCCTGACGCATTTAACCATTTTCTGTTGCACTACATACTTGCCAAATACGAGCAGCAAGCAATCTAATTTGAATTTCCAAACTCATAATATCTCATGTGATGTGAGTCAGTTTACATAATAATATCTAGTCTTCTATGTAGGATGCGGTAATGCAGATATACATATATTATACTGTAATTGTGTCAGACGTTTTTTTTATTCTATATAAATGTACAGGCCTATACTTACTTAACTTTCTGAACCTAATTTCTTTAGTTAACTAGCTATATTAAAATACTGCTTGTAAAGCCTGTACAACATGGAACAAATAACAACAACAACAACAACAACAACAACAACAACAAAAACATTCAGAGAGGAGCCCTTCTAATTTGCTATACTTAATGTTGCTTATTATATATACAGTTTGTCCACAATGTAAAATAAAAATGTTGAGTGTATAGGCCTAAGACCTTCTTGTAAGCTAATTCATTAATTTTTCCATTGTAATATTGTATTCCCCCCCGAAACATGTTAAGTGTATTTAAAGTATGTTATAATACTCTCCCAAGGTTAATATTTAGTTTGACATGGTTTTCAGACATACAAATAAAAAAAATAATAATAATTGAAGCTTGGAGCACACCTTATTTCGCCCCGCCCACCACTGCTCGCGCACGGTTACCTGTGCAACATGGCGGTCGCGAGAGTGGTGGAGCTTCACAGGGACATGATATTTGTTTTATTTTCTTTGGGGGAAACGTGGGACAGATTCAGCCATATGTGTTTGATTCAGATGAGGAGTGAGTTGTGCATCAAAATAGAAAACAGAATTAATTTTTCATTTAATTTAATCGTTTATTTGAACCGGGACAGTGCACATCGATGAACACTTTAAAACAAAACAATGCTTACAAGCGTAAATGAGCCGGATTTGAGCTTTAAGCTAATTTCCATCCGCAGTCCCGTCACATACAACATACAAGAACATGACATTTATATACATAGCAAAAATAAATACATGATATGCAGAAAGAGCATGAGCAGCATTTAGTACAATGTAGCAGCTATGGTAGGCTATATAAAGTGCAAGATAAGATAAAAGTGAAGTGCAAGAGGAGACCTCTGTATACAAGTGCATTTAGTGGTGATTACACGTCTGTTTGTTTCTCAACCATTCTTTAAGTTGTCCTTTAAAACTATTGAGAGTGGGACAATCCCGTATCTCAGTTGGTCTATTCCACAATGAGCTGGCTTTAATGGAGAGGACATTTTGTCCAAAGGTGGTCCGTCTATGCTGTTAACTTATAAAAGTTAACAGCATTTAATTACACAAAAGATGCGGTGGTGTACAAAATGAAATGTGCGAGTGGAGGCGCTCTCCTCATCCGACCGGTCAGTCCCATGGATGTATAATAAGAACTGGATACAGCGTGGGAGGCGGGGCCTCATTCATTCCTATGAGAGTTGCTCATTAGCGCATGATGATAAAATCATAGATATATATAAACACTAGATGGCTCATGGGAGATTTTCCAGCGTAGCTGACTGGCCGCCATCTTGCTACAGTCAACAGTTACTCTGATTCGCGTTATGGTATGTTGTAAGGTGAGTGATCTGCACAAAAATACTCTTAACTCGCTGAAATCTTGACTGATTTACAAACGGTTTGGTTTATTATAAACATTATTAGCATGGCTATGATACAGGATGCTTGGACATGTTGAAATTGCAGCTTTTCTTTGTGTATGTGGTTGTATTTATTAGCTGGCTAATAACAAGAGGCTGTCAGTGAGACCTAGTATTACAAAGTTCACCCAGCAACTTTACACCAGTGGGAGAGGCAGAACTGCTCTTTCTTTTCAACACAACTTAAGTTACACATGATTTCTTCCAAGTGGTTTGGCTTGTTAAAAACATCTTGCATTATGATACAGGAATTTGCTGGCTTTGTGTTTACAGAAGTACCTGACTATGCCGGACTTTTGTGCAGCCTACGGATGCTCCAATCGCCGCTGTCTGCAAACAAGAACCCGTGGGATCACCACATATGTTTATGTTTGCTCAGTCTAATAAACCCATAACATGGTTGTGAAAGAATACCAAACCTGAGGCTGGACGATGATTGATTGTTAGTGTGCCATGTGTCACTGTGTGTCTTATTGGTTTTGTGGTATACTGTATTTTATTTTATTGTGTGCAAGACACATTTAAAACAAATAACCTTGAACCTTGAAGCCCCATCTCTCCCCACCTGCTCCTGCTTCCTACATCCCCTCCACACCACACCAAGTTGTTCTTCTTAATAATAATAATACATTTATGTTGGGGGGCCGCCTTTCATAACACCCAAGGACACCTTACAGGGGCATAGGGGCAATATAGGGAACAATTTAAACAGTGGATTTTGTGATATATCAGCCGGGGTGAGTCAAGACAAACCACAAATGGACTACAGAAGGACATATGGTACAGTTTATATTATTCTTGGTCTTTTTTCAATAACATATTTCAAAGGTTCTGGATTTGTTTACAAATCTAGAAACTAAATACAAAACTAGGATGATATGAAGATCTCATGTCAAAAATAATTGTGATAAATTAGACAGAACTGGCCTGTCTGTGAACACATTTTATGTTGGTTTGGTTCTTCTGATAAAGGTGTGAATATCTAAATAATATACCAACATATGCTATTGTCATTAGTTGTGTCCCTGTTCTTCAAGCTAAGGCATTGCTCAATTAACAACTCTTGGTTTACAGAGTGGTAACATGAGACCGATTTTTATATATAAAATATAAATGTATTTTAATTTTATAATTTATTTATAATTTATTTTAAATATTGACAATATAATAAAATAAATGGAAATATATACACCGGCAAATATTTAATATAAATACCTTGTGTGTGTGTATAGCTATTGCTTTATCTGATTAATGTTATTTTAATATGAAAGTCCATGATTATAAGTATGCAGTATCATAACTACATCTTTGATGTTTATAAAAAACCAAACCGTTTGAAAATCGGTTGAAAATTGAGCAAGCTATGGTTATTTAAATAGTAAACCATAATGTTATGAATGAGAGCACTGCCTGTAGCAAGATGGCGGCCAAGTGGCAACGTCGGTCTCCATTGGCCAGCAGCGCGTGTGAGCCATCTGTCACTACCCGATCCGTCACCCTACCCGATCGGTTCTGCCCATGTGCGAGATGGTCCGGAAGTCCGGACGGCAACCCAAGATGGACACTTGACACAGTGGCTTTTAGCAAAGCTCAAAAAGAAAAACCGAGAGAGATGAGTTATTGTTATTACAACGTGACTTCACTATTATTTAACAACTCTTTTTATTGGGTTCTTTTATTTGGGGTTAAGTACATTGTCAGAATAAGTGAGAAATAGATTTAACTTCTGTTAGACAGCTATCATACTGAATACATATTTACTGTGAATGTATGCAAAAATGTCTGGCATATGGCTGTCTAACAGAAGTTAAATTCATTCCTCACTTATTCTGACAATGTACTTAACCCCAAATAAAAGAACCCAATAAAAAGAGTTGTTAAATAATAGTGAAGTCACGTTGTAATAACAATAACTCATCTCTCGAGTTTTCTTTTTGAGCTTTGCTAAAAGCCACTGTGTCAAGTGTCCATCTGGTGTTGCCGTCCGGAGTTGTCCAACATGGCGGACCCTCTCGCACATGCGCAGAACCGATCGGGCAGGGTGACGGATCGGGTAGTCACACCTACTAGTGTTTATATATATCTATGGATAAAATGGCCCAACTTTTGAGAGAGTGAAACGTCACAGATTACCCGGCATGCCTGAGAAGTACCCGTATGTGCGCTCATAGCGCATGCGCAGCTTTAACCAAAATGCTCGTTCACATCAAGCACGTCAATGTGCATACACGTAACAGCACCGCGCGTTCATGACAGCATGGTAATGGTTTGTTGTTATCATGGATTTGATATTAACGAGGCGGCAGTTAGCAGCTAGCAGCTAGCTAGTAGTGATGCTAATGTACACATCGATCGTTATGTACTTATATTACGTTGTAACAGGATCAAGTGATATCCAAGCAACAGAGCTTCATTTAGCATGAAATAATTATTGCACTGTATATATATACACACACACAGTGCAATAAGCTTCTTAGTGCAATAAGAAGCTACGGGGACGTTAATCTAACGTCGGTAATATTAACTTTATTTAATACAACATTTACGGTACAAGATGTAATCATACAGCCCATGTAGTTACAGCAAACATGTGCAATATATCCATTATTACAGCTCCGTGGGATTGCAGTAAGGCGATATGGGTCCGTTGTTATTGTGCATCCATGGGTAAAGATAAACGCATGTAGTACTGAACACGTAACTTGCCGGGCGGCGCGGTCCCGTGGGTTAGATGCGCGTTCATAATGCAGAGGGAAATAACTCTCAGAATAACATTATTAGCACATTTTTACAACTGGAAGAACGAATGTTTTTAATAAGGGCTATACAAGTATTCATACTGGGTAGTTTATTTAGTTTAAAAAAAATTATCCAACGATTTACAGACCACTCTTTCTCCATGTAAGTCAATGGGAAAAAGTGTTTCCGGGCCTGGCAACCAAACGGATGTGCAGTACCGCCGTTTGGCCACCACGAATATTTTCATCTGAGTCCGGCGCACTTCCTGGGGGCTTGGTCAGTCCAGGTCAGCAGGTAGAAGAGGTCAATCCTTAGCTTGCTCTTCCTGTTGTCATCTGAGGTCTTCTCCTATTGGCCGGCGTCGTCAGGGGGCGGGTCCAATGCAATTCCTGCCTTTTTCTGTCGTTAAATTACATCATTCTGGTGTCTGTGGTTATTTAAATATTCCCTAATAAACGTTATTCAGCGGTAATAAATGAGTGCTAAACCCAGTGTGCTCAGTGTACAACATCACATGTCATTTCACCTTTGATTCACGGTTTGAACATGCAGCATTTCGCCACATGCTAATGCTAACCGGAAGTGAAGAATTTTCAGAGAAAGTTAATAATTAGTGAACTTCAGGTTTTTCAGAATAAAACTGTATTCAATTAAATAGTGTATTTAATTCAAATTACGCCATATCAACATTGATTTTAATTTCTAACACAGTCTCCTCTGGTTTCTGACCTAATGCAGCGTCCAGTGTTTTTTTTGTGGATGAATTCCCATAAGGTCATCAGAATGGTAAGTGTAGTTAGCATCTTTTATTTGTTTTGTTTTTATTTGGGACTTTTGAATCTAATTTTGTAGCAATCTTTGTTCAGTTTTTAGCTTTGTCATTGTTATCATGTAGCAATCCTAGCACAAGCGTTTAGCTCAAATCCCACTGTGCCTTACGGCCCGTCTACACTACAGGCATCAACAAATCTTGAAGGCGTGTCTGAGGCTTGGCGATTTCTCGCGACCAACAACCAATCAGGAATCTCCCGCCCGCCCCCGGCATACAAAGCAATAAGAATGTTAAAACGAAGTAAACTGGATATAAACTCCCCAAACAGGCGAAAACCTACCAATTTCACACACTGTCTCTGCCACCTCCCTCCATGCCTGGTTCCTCCGGTTTGTATCCCGGTAAATAGTTCTGGTCGTAAAGAACCGGGTGATTTGCTACCGTAATTTCTCGTTTGGAATATGAGGAAATGAACTGCGGTCTGGCTCTCCCAGCTTGCACGCGGTTTGATTGGCTAGCGCTTGTATTGGCGGGATTTGCATATACGGGATTTGATTGGCTGATGCCAGCTTCGAAAGCATCGGGAGCATCAAAAGTTGAACATTGCTCAACTTTTGATGCTCACGATGCTTGCAAAGCCATGCCATGCTCCCCACAATGCAGTTCGGCGAATATTCAAAATCTTCTACATCACCCCATTCAAATGAATGGGCGAAGCGTTGAAAGCATTTTTCGATGCCTGTAGTGTAGACGGGGTGTAACGGCACCTACACACGGCGGCGTGCGTTGCCGCTTCAACGCTTCTGCCCATTCACTTTGAATGGGGTGACGTCACGATTTGCCGAACTGCATTGTGGGAGCAAAGCGTAGCTTCTCTCGCGGTGCTCGCTGCAAAAGTAGAGCAATGTTCTACTTTTGCCACCTCGACGGAGGCGTCAGCCAATCAAATCCTGCGTATGCAAATCTGACAGTACAAGCACTAGCCAATCAAACCGCGTGTATGTTGGGAGAGCCAGACCGCAGTTATTTCCCATATGTCAAAAAATGGAGGAGAAAATTATCGTGGCGGTAGGGAATCACCCGGTACTCTATGACCAGTCCCTCTTTACATACAGGGATACAAACCGGAGGAGCCAGGCATGGGGGGAGGTGGCAGAGACAGTGGGTGAAACTGGTAGGTTTTCGCTTGTTTGGGGAGTTTATATCCAGTGTAATTCGTTTGAATGGACAGCTAGCAAGCATAGACAGTATATTTAGCCAGCATGGATATAGCATGAATGCTTTGCTTTGTATGTCCGGGGCAGGGCATTCATGTGATTGGTTGTTGGTCGCGTTGCTCGCGTTGACTCCCCAAGCTCAAGACACGCCCACCGCCAAGCGGCAACGCACGCCGCCGTGTGTAGGGGCCGTTACGGTACGTCCACACAGCAGCTTTAGACGAATCTTCCACCGCTTCCAACGCTTCTCTGCCCATTGACTTTGAATGGGGATGACGTCACTTTGCCTCGCTTTTCGCCGAACTGAATTGCGGGGGAGCGAAGCGAAGATCTCCAGGATTTCCAGGATTTTCAGGATTCAAAAGTTGAGCAATGTTCAACTTTTGAAGCTGAGCTGGAAGCGTCAGCCAATCAAATCCCGTTTATGCAAATCTGCCAGTACAAGCGCTAGCCAATCAAACCACGTGTATGCTGGGAGAGCTAGACCGCAGTTCATTTCCTCATATTCCAAACGAGAAATTACGGTAGCAAATCACCCGGTTCTTTACGACCAGACTATTTACCGGGATACAAACCGGAGGAACCAGGCATGGAGGGAGGTGGCAGAGACAGTGGGTGAAACTGGTAGGTTTTCGCCTGTTTGGGGAGTTTATATATATATATATATATATATATTGCTCGCATAAAACCCCCGGGGTTTTTTGCTTTGTATGTCGGGGGCGGGAGATTCATGTGATTGGTTGTTGGTCGCGTTGCTCGCAAAAAATCCCCAAGTTGTCAGACACGCCCAGCTCCAAGATTTTCAAGATTTTTGAAAAGCTGCTGTGTGGACGTACCGTACCGTACGTACGTACCGAATGTGAAAACACCTGTATACCAACAATCTTGGCCCATGTACTATCAGTTAAATCAAAGTCAGACATTTTAGATAACATAAATGTAAGAAAGAGTTTTGACTGGAGGGGATTCTTCGTAAATACTTCCGACATACTTGCCAACCCTCCCGATTTTCGCGGGAGACTCCCGATTTCATTGCCTTAATTCTCCCGGTTTCCTCCCGGGGTCATATTTCTCCCGCATTTCTCCCGATTTCTGACAAAATCAGATTTACTCAGGACTGTTTCCACTTGGACTTTAATACAGCTACACTATTGTTTGGTTGCCATGGCATCTCGTTAGTAGCACGCAACTGAAAGTCTGAGAGGGTGAGGAAGATAGTCACAGAAAACAGAACAAGAATCGACAACTCTACCCGCTGCTCACTCCTGTCCTGTATAATGCTCCATCAAGGATGGTGCTACAGGCCGCAAGGCAGTGCACTTACAACTACAATAAGCATGTTAATGTTAATCCAATACAGCTCTGGCGATCGGCGATCCACTAGCACCCCCCCCCAATGCTCCCGATTTCTGAGGTCTCAAGGTTGGCAAGTATGCTTCCGAAACCATGCACATTGTATATGGGCTGGCTTTACAGCAGTGGTTCTCAAAGTGGGGGGCGCGCGCCCAGGGGGGCGCAGAGGCATGACAGGGGGCGCGAGAGACCAGGAGGAAAAATGGTTATTAAAAAAAAAATGGTTCGAAAATAATATGATACAGTACAGTACTACGTCTGGGTCTCTGGGTTTCATTAAAGCTCGGCTCTGTGTGTGTGTGGAACGAACCATTTTGTGTGCGTGCGCGAGCGAGAGAGAGAGAGAGCGCACCGGTACCGGAGATCGTTGATGTTAGCTTCTGGCGAGCTACGCTAACGGATATAAGGAGTTTTTTCAACAACAAAGTGGAGGAGTCCTCTCCTGTCAGACTGAGAGGCTCAGTGAGCTAATGGACTCTCTCAGTGTTATCTCAGTGGGTCTCAAATGTTTTGGTCACCATTAATGTAAACAATTATTTCCGAGGCACACGTTTATATGATCATTATAGTTATAAAAAAATAAGAGAATAAATTAAAAACAGGTATGAAATACTCTATGACATTAAAAAATTAATAAAGTTTAAAAGGGGAGTGATTTGTCAAATATCCATAAAGAAATAGTAAATCTGTTTACAATTCTGTTTCAAATGGGTGTTGAGAGATGTATCCATAGATCTCTTCATGTTGCTCTAAAAGTGCACCAGATTGATGCTTTTAACTTCAATATTTAAAAATCTTCCCGGGGGAGCATACCCCCGGCCCCCCCTATGTGAGGTCCACACACCACCTATAAAAATAGTACTTTACCCCTGCTTACACCTATATGCCATGAGCTGATTATCAAGCCTTCATTGTAACAGTCGCGGGTGCATTGTGTATATGCGTGGGGAGTGCTGCAGTAGAAAATTCCACTGTAGCGCCCGGTACATTAATGGGAAACCCTAAATGTTTGAGCACCCTCTATGAAATGTCAAGCTACCCCAGAGCACCCCCAAAATAAATCTCTGGCGCCACCACTGAGCCTGACTATTTGTGTTGGGGGGGGCCCGACTTTTTTTTTTTCTCCAAAGGGGGGGCCTGACAGAAAAAGTTTGAGAACCACTGTTTTACAGTAACCATGTTGATGTGTCCCTGGGCAAGAGTCCTATCCCAAATTGCTTCTAACATCATGGCCAACAATTAGTCTCCCGCTTTGAGGGGTTGCATTTACCATTTATTAAACTTGAGTCCATCATGCATGGAAATGTCACAGTTCTTATCATGCATCTTTGCTCTTGCCATGTGGAGTTAACCAAACATCTATCTTAGTGGATTCAGTTTGTGACCGGTCTTCACCTCAGCAGTGGCTCCCACTCGGAGCGTTTTGGCCGCGGCTTCACCTCTGGTGCCGGCAGCACTAAAGGTTCCTGCAGCATCTGGCGCAGGCGGTGTAAGGGCTCTGCTCAACACTGAGCGAATTAGCAATGCCAAAAGATTCAGAAGAGCAGTGACAAGCATTACATCGATATTAACTTTGTATTAAACATGGGCCCCTCCCTCTTCCCCAAATGGACTGAAGCCATATCACTGCACAAAGCGCTCTGTATGAACTCTGGCTGCACCTGTTCCCCCTCTCTTGGCCGTGATAGTTCAACTTCTTAGTTTCACCCCAGGCTCTTTCTTTCTTCTGCTTCACCCCACAATGAATTCTTTCAGTAATGCTTTTGTCATCATTTTTGATCTCATCTTAGCCTCCCACGTCTACAACCCATCAAGTCAAAACATGAAAAACATGCATTTTACATTGACATTTTTAGAATCTGTCTTAACTTTAACAACACAAGTTCAACTTCAAAATGTAGAAAACATTTTAAAGCAGAACTGCTCTTTCTTGTATAGATCGGGACACTTGCCTCCCCTTTTTGCTGTTCATTTATTAGCAGTTGTCAGTATGGATGTCGAGTGGTGTCCTAATCCTCTTAAAGTGCATGTTGGTACAGTTTGCATATCATTTTCTCATCTCGGAGAAAGGCCACAACCCTCTCTATTCACAGGGATTCCCTCTCCTCATTCAGTGCAGCCACAGCCAACAGCATTAGCATAATCTGACAACCAATACCATTGTCTGTGACCTTGTATGCAAAGTTAATTGCTCATTAATACCAGACAAAACAGAGGGGTGCAGAGGAAACACCGTAGTCCTCTAAAGCCTTGTTTTGAAAGGGGCAGGTTGGCAGGTGAATTATCCTCCACTGACTCATTATACTCTACCTGAAATAATTAGAACTTATTCAAAATCTAAATATTTAAATTTGGGTTTCTGACAAAAGCATATCTGGTGCTCAAAAATACTCTAATCAGATGTGTAAGTAAAAACCAACCTATTTAGCTTTAACAATTATTTAAGACACACACACACACACACACACACACACACACACACACACACACACACACACACACACACACACACACACACACACACACACACACACACACACACACACACACACACACACACACACACACACACACACACACACACACACACACACACACACACACACACACAGACTTGCACACACTCCCTCAATAGTATATACAATTCGTCACAGTGGCTCAGCGTTAATCAATTGCAAATGTATCTCTCTGCGAGTTTAATCTCATCTCTACATTAGTTTCACGGATGCAGGCCGATTTGCAAGAGGAGCCTCCACTCCAACCCCCCCCGAGCACCTGGCAGTCTTTCGGGTAGCGTCATGTAAACACCCACTGCTTCAACGGGTGCCCTGTCTGAGGACCCAAGCGTCACCGCGCAGCACGGAAAAGAAGGCCAGGCTGCGTGGTTGTCAATACCGGTTTAGCTTAGGAGTCCCGTGGTGACACTAGTGGTGATTCTCCTGGTCGGACCGACCTACAGCACTTGTTTGATATAGATATAGCCGCTAATATCTGAGTATTAAGGAATGAACAGGCACTAGACAGAGTTCAGTAGGCCACCACATGCAGCTGCCTAATACTGTCTTTGTGCTCTGCAGGGCTGCAAAGCCGGCAAGGACACGCTTTGGACAGAGGAAAAACTGGAATAAAATGCTTGTTTGCAGGATTTTTGTATGTGCACCACAAGAGTTTGAGTGAAATTAGAAAATACTGCCTCTTTTATTCATGCTAAGTGGAAAATACATCCATAACAAGGAGGAGCAGTTACAAATTGTTACTTCACAATCCTTAATCTTTGCAAAAAGTTTGTCTAAAGTTTGCCATTTGAAGACTGGCCAGGAGGTTTGTTGTTTACTGGGGCTGGAAGCTTGAAGAAGTGTGTATGTACGCGGGAGGGGTAGCTGTGCAGAGTAGTTGAAGAAGAAGAAGAAGAAGAAGAAGAAGAAGAAGAAGAAGAAGAAGAAGAAGAAGAAGAAGAAGAAGAAGAAGAAGAAGAAGAAGAAGAAGAAGAAGAAGAAGAAGAAGAAGAAGAAGAAGAAGAAGGTATGAATGGGGAAAGAAGGGGCTTGGGTGGAGGAGGGGATGCTTGACGGACTTCACTGCCTGTTGGCCCTGCAGCATTGATGCCGTGTTGGCCATATAATCGGATTGCCAGTGGGTGAAAGTGAGCCTGGGTGCTTATGTCAGTTTGCGTCTCGTCAAGCTGAATAATACGCATGGCCAGGGAGTGAAGCGGACGCTTGCCATTGAGGGCTCTCAGTACTTGTGGCTAAGCATTTCTAAAAGAGAAAAAAAGCCTCATTGGATTCATATATAATTCTCACTCAAGCGTTTTGATGCATTTGCATAACAGGAGGAAACCAGTGATCTTTTCAGTGCTGCTGCAGCTCCTGCTGAACAAGTGTGTGTTGCATGTGCCCAGTGTGTGTGTGTGTGTGTGTGTGTGTGTGTGTGTGTGTGTGTGTGTG
This sequence comes from Pseudochaenichthys georgianus, assembly GCF_902827115.2. Lineage (NCBI taxonomy): Eukaryota > Metazoa > Chordata > Actinopteri > Perciformes > Channichthyidae > Pseudochaenichthys > Pseudochaenichthys georgianus. The sequence goes on from NC_047505.1 coordinate 18,590,307, forward strand.
TGTGTGTGTGTGTGTGTGTGTGTGTGTGTGTGTGTGTGTGTGTGTGTGTGTGTGTGTGTGTGTGTGTGTGTGGAGATGTGTGTGCTACTGTGTGTGTGTATTTGAAAGGGACCTAGCTAAACCCTGCATAAACAAGGCTGGACACGGTTCCTGCACTTGGCCTCTCATGATTAATCGAAGATCAACAACAAAACGACAGAACATTTAGCTTTTTTCACATATCTTCTTTCACGTTTAAGAAAAAAAAGACAGAGCCGGGTGCAAGAGTTCAGTGTTTATGTTGTCATGAATGAACACGAGCAAAGAACAAAACTGCTGATCTTCAGATTCTGCAATTTCATTTGAAAAGTTTCAAGGACAGTCAATATGAGGCGTTTTTTCAGATTCTGCACCAGTGCCCTTTTGCCACACCTTAGCTGAGGTTCTTGGATTGCATTGAAAGGAATAAATGAATCCTCCAAGACGTGAAACAATTGATGCATTACAACGTTTTCCAAGACTAAATGTATGAACCCTCTTTAGATTCACAAGCTCAATTACTTTTATAATTTTGAACAGTGCATTCAGAAACTAAGACAACAACACATGTTGATGTATTTTGTCCGTGTCCTCCAGGAAATGTAATTTGAACATTACAGTGCTGAATCTTTGCTTTTATTTGAGGTTAGTTAATATTCTCACCACATTAACACTATTATGTCATTTTGTCGGGACAAGACTTAAATCGCTTTATTTTGCTAATGTCATCTTGTCAGATTGCTTTTTTTGTCGCATAAAATGCAGGGGTTTATTCAACTGTCCGACAGTGGCTAAGTCAGTAGGGGCTTGGACTGTGAGCCATAGGGTTGCCGGTTCAAGTCCCCGAACAGACCTAAATATGGAGTGTGGACTGCTACTTGGAGAGGTCCCTAGGCCCTGCCGTGGTGTCCTTGAGCAAGGCACCGGACAACCCTCTTGCCCCCCCCACTCCAATTGCTCCCCGGGTGCTGTACAATAGCTGTGCACTGCTCCTAGTGCTCCCAGTGCTAGACTCCTGGTACTAGGATGGGTTAAATGCAGAGGCCAAATGTCACGGTGTGTGCTCTGCATGTGACCATTAAAGAGGGTTTCATCCCTCCGATGCTATTCTATCTGCTACACCATTCCTCTAATGTGGATAGTAATTACCTCTGCAAACAAGGTAATGGTGGTTCGGTTTGCTTGTTTGTTGGTGTTTTTCTTCAGAATTATGGAAAAACTACTGGTCTGATGTTCAGGAAACTTGATGAAGGGTTTATCTTGTTTTCATTGAAGAACCCATTAAATTATTGAGTTGATCCAAATCGTAAGGGAGCTACAAGCATTATCTGTTACTCAGGAAAACGGCCTTGGCAGAGGTCTGTGCTCTCAAAGTGCCCTCCCACTTACCAACTATGGTCTACAGTCAATATTTCAAACCCGATGACGGTAAATCAAACCTCCCTTGACAAAGCCATGACATCAGCTACATGGTTTGGGACTCCTCAGTTTGAGGTCGCTTGCTTTGTGCCAGAAGCTGAAGCTCACAGGGCCGCTGCAGTTCTCTTCGACCCGGATGTGGACCATCAGATGGTCGATTTACCCCGTTGAAAAGCTGTGAGGCATGACCATCAGGACGGTCAGGGCATTTGGTGAAAAACACAGCAGTAATGTGGTCTGACTGATTTACCACATAGCAGACCCCCCAGATCTGATCCTGGAGCAGTCAAAGTCTTGCATCTCAAAGTCACATTCAGCCATTGGGAGCCTGTGCTAGTTCTCATTCCCAGTGGGCCTGTAATTGATCCCATCATTGCATTATGGGGGATCCTATAGGCCCTAGGTAGGTGACCTCCGCACCACCAGGTCTCTAACTCCCCTTTTCTGCTTGTCAGTTCTACAAACCATCACTCATCTATCCTTTTCAGCATCTTCTGCAGTCCATTTCCCCTTTCTTCTTCTGCTTCACGCCTACTCTCTCCTCAGGTTTAGCAGCCATGTTGAGCTCAGAGCCGTTTCAGATTAAAGAGTGAGAAATGACACAGTTTTTCCAGATCAGAGACATAAAATGCAAGAGTACTTTTATGTTTCTTTTCTTGACCTTCATCTGAGCGAACAAAGACACCGTGATGGCAGTTGGCCTCTCATGATGAACTAATGACCAGGATGTTAAGTTAATCCAGTCCACCAGAAACAACACATCTCTTTTCTTAAAGCATAAAGAAACTTTGTAGAAGACTGTTACAGTCTGTATAGCTTGCTCTGAATCTAATTATTTTTCAGCTTTTCTATTCATCTTCCATTCCAGATCATTCATAGCCTTATTGGGATCTACTGCAGAGTACTTTGTATATTATCTTTAGCTAGACAGTCTTCCTAGAGACCTCTTGTACTCGTACAAAAGCCGAATGGAGCTAGCAGGGGGAAGGGTCACGTATTGCAGCGTGACCTCTGCTCCGCAGGACCAAATGATAAGACACTTAAGGTCAAGGAGAGCACAATGGCCTAAGAGAGAGTCCACTCCAAAGACGACAAGGAATTTGAAACTTTCACTTTGCTTCAGAAAATCACTTGAGGTAAAGCTTGGAGAAGAGACATTCTCCTTTCATGTGGTAAGATATGAGCCAGAGTAAGGATGGAAGGAGCTCAACCTGTTCTTACATCTTGCCTTCTGTTTTTTTTAATATGATAGATGAGAAAACTTGAGTGACCTATTGTTTGCTGCGCCACACACAGAGTCTTTGGTTCCACTGGTTTTATTTGCTAGTTTTCATGGGACATTGAGTGTGATTCCAGCTATTATCCATGGCCATGGTTCTCCTTAAAATGTTCACATAGTTTCCCCCTTTGTGTCTATGATTTGATAGATCTTTACACTCTTACTCTGAGGCAGATACAGTGGGACAAGCGGAGACAAATTGAACAAGGGAGAAGCAAATCTCACTGTCACAGTCTGGGAGTCCAACCCTATTAGCTTTACGACGTGTGTCCAACCAGCGCAGCCTGGCTAGATCTCTCCGACAATCTCCAAGAATCCTACAGACGCATGGGAAATGATAGCTACCATTTGTTGTTACTGGCAGACACATAGCTTTACTCATGCATCTCCTCGAAGTTAATCTGCAAGCTTTCACGCTATCTGGGAAACTGACAATTCTAAAATGTAAAGACAATGGCAAAAACTGTTATGTGGTTATGTTTGCAGCTTCATTGGAATGGTGTGTGAAAGAAGGTTAGGATAAGATGACAAAAAGGGGATCCCGGTATAATGAAACATTTAAAGAATAATGACACATATGTTCCAATTTTACACCATTCATTGAACTGGGACAATGTTTCGAGGATTAGAGATGACAGGCCGTGATAGGCTGTCTCCTGAGTCCAGGGATCATGGCTGCATTCACATGCAAAGAAACGACACACACATGCACACACTCAGACACAAACAAAGACACATACACTTTGATGTTAATGTTTGTACTCCTCTTTCATACGAAAATTCATTTTTAATGACCGGCAAGCACAAAAGTGTCGATCACAATCAGCCATTTTCCCTTGAAAAATGCGAAAGTTGGCGACGATAATGGCTTCAATGGCACCCAAAAACTAATTATTGAAAGCACCATCAATTAATCCGCTATTGCAACATCTGACAAAGAGAGTAGAATGACTAGTGCATGAGAGCAAGAGACAGTTGGGCAAGGGTTGCCAGTTGAGAAAGCTCTATTAAATTTCCCCGAGGTCCTTCATACTCACAGAGGAGATGACAAAGAGCACCAGTTAATTAGCAAGAAGTAGCATCTCAAGGAGGACGGCAAAGAAAACCTCCATTCAATCTCTCTGCTCACCTCTTGCTTATGAGAAAGACTGAAGGGTTGGAATGAGGGGGGCTGGACAGAGAGCAGAATAAGCTCACACTGCCTGCATGGGGCTGCCCTGCTTGATTTAATTTGGACAGTCATTCCTTTAATTTGCAAGGTCATTGTATCTAACAGGGAGTTTCTATTGTGGACGGCGAACAAGTGAAGGCCTTGGAGTGCAAGTCAACGATGGCTCCCTTCTGTCTGCTGGATGAGACGCGGCTGCGGCGGAGGAAAGAGGATGAGAAGAGAAGGACAAAGTGGAGAGGGGGATTTGGAGAGAGGGTGAAGTTTTAATTAAGGCACTTCTCTGTTTCTAAGCAGACTAATTTAAAGCCATGGTTCCTCACAAGTGCATGAGATGATTGAAACAGAGGTGATGGAGAGGGCTGGAGGGTAGCCTATATTAGATCTATTGTTGAAGAACATTTTGAAGTCCCTCAATGTGTCATTAAAAAAGAAAATAACAGATGGAGAAAAAAAGAGAATAAGTCAGCCTACTTTTCCTCAATGAAGAGAACAGAGCAACTTCTTTACCTTTTCAAATAAGCCATGCAGAATTCTACGAAAGCAAGTAAACTTGAAGATTTTCTTTTGAATATGCAGATTAGGAGGAAATAATGTAAAGATTTGAGGAATTAGCATTTACAATCGGACCATGAGCAGAAGGGCAACAGCTTGGAAACGAATCTCTGATGGATGGAAACCTGGTTGGTCTAAATGCTGTTTTTGTTTCACTTGTTTAAATGGAGGCCTGATCAGAGCAAAGAACTCCCCGAGGTCCACAGGCTGAGGTGCAGACAAAGGTGGGCCTGCCTGTGCTAAGGTCCCCCAGGACTGAGGAATATGCAAAGCCCTGCACCTCCACACTGAGGCTGAATTTGAATGGCTTAAACCAGGCTGCAACATAAGGAGGCAACATTCAGCTCCTCTTGCCACTTGGCTTTACATATAGAGGTTAGAAAATGTAAATGTATGACAGTGACTGGAAGTCAGGGGTTTAAGAATGGAAATGCGAGTTTGTATAGTGTCACTGTTGGAAAAGAGGAAGGCTAATTAACTGTTAAACAAATTGTAATTAATGAATAACTGTAAAAATGTCCCTTAAGCGTAACCCTAAAGAAGAGCAAAAAAAAGGGTGCCAGAGTGGAGTTCATTGCCTGCGACAGACAGTGTCAATCAAACCGCTGTGTGGAAAGTCTCACCGCCCAGGTCTTTGAGGGCGCATTGACTCTCTGTTCATCTTCACTGCACAGTAGAACACTGATGAGAGAAAGCCACATGGGAGCTGAGCTGCATTCAAAATATCCGTTATGCTCTCTGTATTTATTGTATCCATTATCCCTGAAAGTGGTTTTGCCGTAGTTGTAAAAGAGAATTATAAAATACCACTATGCCAAAATAATTAATGTAGCTGTATAACAAAGTACATTAGTTAAAGGCATTCAGGCATCAGAACAAGATCTACCGTTCGAGAAACGCTTCTGCTCGGAGAGTTTTACAAAGTAAAAGTCTCCGTTCTCCATATTTACATGTTGGGGATGTTTTTTCTCCTCTGGGATGAGGGATTCCTGCCCTTATCTAGTTGATTCATTCGAAAGTTGTCTTTCATGAAAATCAGTCAGTTCAAAAAAATCCATCCAATTAAGTTAAACGATAAAACCCGTAGGAAATTGAGATGTATTTACATCAGAAACAAACAGGAAGTATTGTGATGTTTACGTAGTAGAGCCACAAGGTTGGGTTGGATGGCTCAACAAAATTGCTGTTCATTTTCTGTTTCATATCAGTGTTGAAGTGTCCTTGTTTGGTTATTAAATAAATAAGTCTTTAAAGTAATTTGAACCAAAACAATGATCTATGAAACTTGCTATGAAAGACATGTTTGTATCGAAACCCAACCAAACATGTGTCATATCAAACATAATTTCCCATCGCTTAAACCAATCCATTATGTGCGGACACATCTGGACAATCTCTTTAATGTTCTATGCGTCATGTCTGAAGGAAAAACGTATTACTTTTTTATTTCTACCAATGTGCTTTTGAAGGCACAGACAAACAATGTTGTTCATGGTAGGGTTTTCAGAATATCTACCTCGATGTCTTCGTGGCAACAGTAATACAAGTTGAACCATGTTCAGTAAAAAGTCTAAATCTGCAAATGAACTACCAAATAGATCCATCCCATTCAGGCTTAATACTATCCGCTGAGATAGAGGGAAGTGGACAGTCTCCCAAAATGCAAAGTTAAGCACAAGTGCATCAAAACTGTGTTCCTACAGTACTTGGTAACTTAGTATGTCTATTTAGTAACTTCCATTGTCTGATCAATCAGGATGAATTTGTCAGCTCTTCCTGTTCTGTCAGATGGATTCTTCCTGCAGTCAGGAAACTGCTGACAGGATCCTTGACGGTGCTAACTAGGGCCTTTAGATATGCAGGCTAATGGTTAGCTTGCCTGGATAACGTCGCCATTTCAGCATTCATGTCATTCATGTGGCTGACAGAAGGAAGACGACTGACAGAGGGCAGCACTTCTGTTTCCTGCCACTGTTTTACCTGATCAGCTGACCAACTTTAAAGAAGGAGCGCACAATGTGAGTTAGCAGTCAGTAAAGAATACAAAGGCAAGATGCAGAGGAAGCTAACAAAATACCACGATGACTGATACTGATGTCTAAAGATCCTCCAAAGCTCTAAAAAGCATTCAGAGATAAATGAATCCTAATGTTGTTTAAATTTGTCATGAATATCCAAATAGCAACGTTGGGTTGGACAATGGGCAATATGGAAATGTTGACTGTCCATTTTGTGAGTCATGAACGTTTGTAAGCATGAAAAGGTCGAGAGAAAGGCGAAGGATTTTTTTTCCGGAGAAGTGTGGAGACTTTTTGGGAGGGAGGAGGGTTTGAGGGGTTGTGCTCAAATCCCCAGAAAATTCAAAGTGAGAAAGTGGAGGGGGTGGATCTGCCAGAGGAGGAGGGTGGAGGGGAGGCGTAGGGTGATGTATGGAAGCGTAAGAGTAAGAGTTTATTCACTGGTGTCTGAGGGAGCCTTTCAGAACCACTGAGTGAGTCTCTATAGCGGGGCAATCAACCATAGGACTAGGAGGCTTTATCTCTAAAATACAACCCCACCTCCACCACCCCACTCCACCCTTCAAACACACACACACACACACACACACACACACACACACACACACACACACACACCACACCACCCACACACGCCACACACACACACACACAACACACACACACACCCACACACACACACACACACCCACACACACACAACACACACACACACACACACACACACACACACACACACACACACACACACACTGGTACCTGTGAGAGCCTCATCATTGCGGCTAAGGGTGCCATTGAGGGAGACAGGGGAGAGAATGGCCCGTGAGGGACAAACAATCCTGAGGAGTCTATCATTCTGTGTGGTGTTGTCTTAGGGTCTGAATAGAGCCAGTGTGACCTGCCCACCACCACCCCCATCTCTCTTCTCCGTCAACCCCTTCTATCTGCTGCCAACCTCTCCGCCATTACCACCACACAGCATCCCAGGCCGAGCTGCCAATAAGAGTCTTATCCCCAACATCACTCTCACAAACAAGCGACTATCTCTTCCAGCCAGGGCTCTCTTTTCTACGCGGCATAAACAGATCAGTAAATATTTTCAATAAGGGACGTTCAGATAAGTATCTTTTGGCCAAGTTCCTGTTCAGAGTCCTTTTTGGGGGGGCGCAGGGGTTTGCAGTTACTGTGTCTCATTTATGAATGTTAATTACAGGAATGGATGCAAAGTCGCTAAAGTCTGACTTAAGAACAATGTGATCCACTTACAATACACAAATAGCATTCAGAGAGAGAAATTAGTCATTTGTTTTTGCTACTTGGTTTACCAGGACATAATTGGAGCTGTTGCCCCATTTTCCAGAATATGCTTTCTCTCGACCCGTTTATTTAAAAAAAATGTTTTACAAAAAATATGTTTGTAGAATTGAGCTATCATTATTCAATTTACATTTTCTTGTACATCAGTTTCCGTAGATATAAGGAAGTTGAACATTTTGAGTAGGTACATATAATCTAATGTAATGCCCTTTTTTAATCAGAACTGTTCTCCCGAGTTTCCTGATATGTTGTTTCTGACCGGTATCCCCTCAAAACACCTGTATTTCATACAATTGAATTCTTATTAAATTCATGATAATTCAAAAAGACTCACAGTCTATACTGCCGGACTACATCACATATTCAGTCAAAGCAGTCTTCAAATAAATACTTATTGGAAGCTTTTGTTGCGATATTGTTAAATTCCAACCCTTGGACCTTTGTTTCATGTCATTTTTTTAAGGATTGCTGGTGGAACCCTAAAAATATTTGGCGTGTTACGACAAATAAACCAGTTAGGTCGGTTGCTTAGCACAGACTCAGTGTAGTAAAAGTCAAAATGTCCCTTGGATAGAGACTCCTCCATCCAGCTAAACTGTGTGGGAAAGGCAGGAGGACCATGACTCATCCAAACATATGGTCCTCTGATTCCCTCTGACGGATCTGTCTGCAGCATCTGTTGCCAAGTGCAACACACAGACAGGCACTGTGACCAACAACATTGTGTAGATGTGTGTGTTAGTGTAAATGACACCAGAAGAGAAGGCCGGTGGGGCGCATGGGTTGGGTGCAGGTGTACGAGGAGGTAACAGGGCTGGTGGCCACTGGGGTGAGGTGGGGGGTAACGAGGGCACCAAGAGGGCGTAGAAATAAAGCAGAGAATACAGTCATTACCCACCCAGGGCGTTCCCTCTCTGGCCGCATAGCTGCTGGCGGCCGTGACCAATTGGAGTTTTGTCGCTCTTAGCAGGGGTCATCCAGTGGTGGTCTGGGCCTTTTCTATAATGGACGCTCACTCAGCCGTCCTCACACAAAACCTTTAAGAGGGAAATAAATTCTCTCCCTGACTCTCTCCCTTCTCCCTCTCAGTTTAAAAAGACCCAGTCAGGCAAGAAAGAGAAAGAGTGGAAAGTGATCATGAAAAGAGGTTTGTTTTGCGATGTGAGGCGCGCAGGGAAGTGATCGTTTAGCCACACGTGGGGTGAAGGGACTCCATGGCGGTGGGTCTTGTTAACCCTCTTGACTCGTATGCCAGGCACCAAATCAAATTGTTCCGTCTGAGGACGTGGTTTCTTGTAGGAAAAGCTCACAACTTCACAACTGGCGGCGTGTGTAATTTTCAAAGCGGAAAGGAGGAATTTGAATAGGCCACAGCAGATTATCCAATGTGTATGAACACTGATCCTTGAACTGGTTAAAACGGAGCCGAGGGAGGTTTTCTCTGCATTTCTAGTGACTCAACAGAAACAGGTGTGTGAGAGGTTACAAAGGCCTGAGTCAGTCTTTCAAGAAGCTGAGAAAATATTCATTTCATTTATTCGATTACAGTTACCGAAACTTTACTGTCATGGGATAACTGCAAAAACTATTATTTTGTTGAATAATTCAATACTCTTCTAGCAGCTGAACATTATTATCTTCATCTTCCGGGTTAAGAGAACATAACTGACTAGCTAAAAAACCTGATATATTCAAAAGCAAATCTTTGTTCGTGAAAAAAACAAAACAATTGGAGATTTGAGGATACAATGCAGGGTTTATACCGTTGCCACACAAATAATGATGTGCACATATATGCATATTCCATCCAGTATGAGTTGTGTGTTGCTGTCTGTGTGTGGGTGTGATTTTCTTCTCCGGTCCGGAGCTGAATAAAAGGCCAGTTAGCCACCTAGCGGGCTACTAATTCTCCATGTCAAATACAATAGCTGCAATTATATGGTAATCAGTGTTGGTGGCTCATACCTTTCTGCTGCTTTCTGAGAGTGTGTGTCTGGCCAAGCTGCTCCTCAGGGAGACGGTTAGTCACGGCTTATTATTGGCCCATTAGACACCCGTCCCACTGCCAGAAAGAAACCAGTCGGCTCACAGGCCGCGCTGCTTTCACTGAACAACAATAACGAGAGGCAGACTGAAAACGAAGTTAATCATTTTGTTATCTACGGACGAAATGAATGAACTCATTGGTGCCAAACTATGATTCAGATTGTTATCTGAATTGTTGAAGGAGAATGCGAGTGGGTTTGCATGTTTTGCATCATAATTAACTGTCATTTTAACCTTCATGGCATCCATTTATTTATGTATCTGTATTATTTATATGTCTGTTTGTAAGACGTCAAAATCAATGGGAAAACTCTTAAAACACTGTGCAAATCTCCAAAGAAAATATCATTTAGAATTTAAATAGAACACATATTAACAAAAGATCCGAGTCTCTATTGAGTGATCGGGTAACTTCGAAAAAAATTGCACGGACTTCAGAATGACAGATGTGAAATGAATGAAAGTCAATGGCCACTTTGGAAAAAAAGATAACATATAAAACTTTCTGCATCCATTAATGTTCAGAGACAATGTGCTTTTGGGTATACTTGAAGAAAAAATTCAAACACCCTTGCTGTTGCTGCAAATGCAAATCAATAGTTGCCGGATTTAATTTATCTTTTTAAAAGTACTTTTTTGTGTTGCAGTTTACACTTGGAAATGAACTGTTTACACCAAGTTTCAAAGGATTATCATGCAAAGCACTTTGGTAACATGATGCAAGCCAGTGAAGATATTCTCTTTCAAAACATGCCCCCTCTTTGTCGCCTCTTCTCTCCTTCATATAATCGACAAATGTGTTGTTTTGATATAATCCCCCAGATCTGTCAACTCTGAAGCTTGCCCTCTGCTCCCCGTCCCTCCGTCCCCCCCCGCCCGACAACACACCCACACAGACCCCACTGCCACCTCCTCTCCCGTCCCCACCCCTGCAAAGCAAAGCTCTCTTTGTTAACCTAATGTGCTTTTACCAGTTGCTTTCTGCCAGGGAGACATCTGCTGTGTGCAACCAGTCAATATTGTGAGGACAGTTCAAAGCGGCCAGTTCATTATCTGTGTCAGCTTAACAACCCAAAGGTAGCGGTCTAAGGGACACTGGGAGGAGGAGGAGAAGGGGGGAGCAGGAGAGGAGGGAGACACAATGTGTGGGAACACAATAGACTCCTCATTAACCAGTGATTTATCATGATAGGATGCCCAGTTCAACCTTTGCCCCCCCCTCTCGCCTGCACACACACACGCACACGCACACACACACACACACACACACACACACACACACACACACACACACACCACACACACACACACACACACACACACACACACACCACACACACACACACCACACACACACACACGCCTAGAAAAAGATCTTATTGTGGCAGAAAGACGAGCACTGTGCAAGCTGAGTTGAAAGTGAAATGATATAGTTAAAATGTCAAATGAAAAGTTAAAAGTGAAGTGAAAGAAATTCATCCACAGCTGAAGTGTGTCCTTTTTGAAAGTGTGTGTGAACTAAAGTCGGTAGAGGTCCAACTTCTGCTCTTTTCAGCTTTTTAAATGGTGAAACTTAATAAAAAGAAGGAACTCTTATTATCATTGAACTGCTTTGCTTTCATTATGCTCCTCTTTTAAAAACATTTAACAATTTACTGAAACTCCCCAATGCCGTTTTGCCTCGTCAAATTCTCCTTCTCCTATTTCTGGAGAAAAGCCAGCTGCCCCCGAAAAGTCAACTTTATTAAACATAACACGCAATCTGATTCACAGCGTAAAAATGAGCCTTGCAATAGACACACCCTCCCTTCCCTTTATGAAAGTCCAATCTCTCGGTCATGATGATATCATGTCAGCCTCTAAAGATGCTCCATGCATGCATATGCAGAGAGAGATCATAGTGCATCCTGCGCCGCTCTGCCCTCACAGAGACCAGGCCTCCTCTGGCACATAGAGGCTGTATAATGAGCGTTTAATGTATGGCTTCTCAAAATGCAAGAGAAAAGAGGAATATTCAACGCGGCCCATGTGGTGGTTTTGTAAAGCTGCTGCAGGAACACACCTCTTTTCACTTTTTCCATCCTTTCCATGCAACCCCCCCTCTCTCCTCCTCCTCTCCATCCCTCCCTCCCTTTCTGAATCCATTTGCTTAAATCAATCTCACAGGAGGCGGTCGTGGATAATGTACCAGCCAGGGTTTGTAAACCGTTTTGTTAACAATGCATTCTGAAAAGAAAAGAGGAGGAGAGGAGAGAGATAAAGCGAGACAGAGAGAGAGGGAGAGAAGGAGAGAGGCAGAAACGGGCAGAAGGGTGCTGAAAGAGGAACAGTTGGGTGGGTGTGGTGCGGCTTGGGACCGGCCCCGGCGACTGCTGAAACCCCTGGCTCATCTCCTCCTCCCTCGGCTAAAGCCTGCATCCGCCCAATTCGGTCCAGTCCTTGCTTTAGTCACACCACCTGCCTTCACCATTCTTCACCATACACCCACCCGTCCACTGACAGGACCAACAGACGGCATAAACCCCCGTAACTCAGCCTAAATGCCCCTCTCACACACACACTCGCTACACAATTGACAGGGCAGTGTTCCCTTTATAGGATTATACCGATCGATAATGAGCAATGAGAGATGATCACGGTCAATTTCTCAATCATGTCAATATTGTGCTCAGTGGAGACAGAGGGACACATGTGACTTCTCTAAAGGTAGGAGTCATACAAATAGTACGTCTTGTTTTTAACTTTTATCTTTACTCACAAGGGAGTGAAAGCGCGACATGAAAACTCTTGCCTTAGCTTCCAGCTTTGTCTTTACTTAAGAGATTTCATATCCTTAAAACCAGATCGGAATAAGTTAGCTTTTTGTCCCTCATAGCTACTGAACCTGTTTGTTTTTAATACTTCCTAACTATCTAAGTTAAAGTTTGATGCACTGAGGACTTTTCAAAGTACTTGTTTGCCGATGTTCTTTAACATTTGAGAACATTTTGAGTCATGTGTCAGTGTGTGTTGGCTGCAAAAGAGATCTCGATGTGATTTCTCCATGAAATAAGAAATACATAGAATGAATAATAGGCTTTTTCAAGTTTGCATTGCTTTTTGTAATTGGTTTTGCTCATGTAAGAAAATGCACCATGTGAATTCACCGTTGTCCTTTTTAAACACATTTTTAAATGCAATATATTAGATTTTCAGATCAGTACCAAAATCAGATGATCTGATAATTTGGCAGCGGATGACCTTTCCATCATGTTTCAGCAATAAGAATGGACCAGAGAGAAAATATGACACACACACACACACACACACACACACACACACACACACACACACACACACACACACACACACACACACACACACACACACACACACACACACACACACACACACACACACACACACACACACACACACACACACACACACACACACACACACACACACACACACACACACACTCCCAGCAAGGTTGTGTACCTCTCTTGCACCAGTCTTATTCTGGTGGTGGGGTTAATAATAAAAGGAAAGGTACGGTCAAAAAATGTATTTCTTTCAAATGCACTGGTCAATTTTGAGTTTGTACAAATGTATAGAAGAGCGAGTTAAATTATGTTCATTGACTTATTCTCATTTAACACAAAAAAACAACTTGCTAACTGAAAAATGGCACCCAAGTGCATGTGTTCAGGCTGTGGGTCAACTGCTACTGTACAAGTTAGGAGTGACACCTCCTATCAGCAGGGACCTGTTCCTCCATGTTCCCTCAGCCGACCTACTTTGCCTATCAAAGCCCCTTTTAGCCTGAGGAAACCTCGGCCACTTTGACAACCTATTCCCATGAGCCTCTCTCAGATCTCCACCAAAGCACCCATTACTGGATCATAAGCTCCAGAATGGGGCTGCACTGGAGAGGAATCCCCAGTAGAGTCTCGCAGGTCGGGACTGATTTGCAACATAAGCCCCCCTGTGATTGCCCATTAGCCCCTGTCCCCATTGACAGTGGCTAGCAGGGTAGCATGTGTAGCTACTGTGCATAGCCATTGAAGGTGAGCTGCCATTATTTCCCCTAATTGGCTTTGAGGGGTATTATGAGAGGTTGTGGCTTCAGGGAATTGAAAGTGACATCTGATCTGATGTCCACTTAAAATGAAGACAGTGTTGAGTCATATTGTGCTGACAGAGCAGTTTCCCCAGAGGATGCAGCTTAGGATCTGATGATTGATGGCTTATTAAAATACAAGCCCACTGTGTCAACACTGATTTTACTTTCAGTTTATTCAATTTTGTCCAGTTAAAAAAGAAATCTGAAAACCGCAGTTTTATATTCTGATTGTTCCTGTTTGTTCTATCTAATTAAAATTGAGCCATGAGGGCCTGTAAACACATGTTTCAAAATGAACCTACTTCTGGTAACCTGTCATTCTGTCACAATAGAGATATTGGCAACAAATCTAATTTCAGCTCTTCTTAAAAGGGTGAAGAGGGTAAACATTTTAACTAATATGAATTACCATGAAACCTACCCAGTTGATTTTTTTAAACATTAAAGCATTACAATTATATGTTTGAGTATTCTAATGAGGCCTTCTCTTCTTAAATATTTGCTTATTTGAATACACAAATCGAGGGCCAGGATAATGTTTGCATTTATTTTTGTGACTTATTAGAGTCAAATGTTTTTTACAGAGTGCATTTTAGATCATTTCATAAACCAGAAACATCTGTCAACAGCCATACGAAAGAAAATTGCAAAAACCTCCGAATGAAAATATGAATAAAACTGTTATTGGTAATAAAAAGGATATTTCTGGTTCAGAGAATGAGGCAAATATTTTTGTGAAAAATGTCCCTTTTAAAATTAAATGAACTTCCCATTTCCATGAAAGTTTTGGTTTAATTATCAGTAGTCTGACAGATATAGACACAATCTGAACATTGTACATGCTTTTAATATTACACACAAAAACCTATTATGTGGGACATTTCATGTTGCCAAACATCTTGAAAATGCACACACTTGAACAATTGCCATGTCCTATTAATATTGAGAGTATACAGTATACAAAATGCACAGATTTTTACCTTTTAGAATTAGATAATGAACATATATCTCCTTTTACACAACTGTCATTTCCTGTAACTCGGTTGAGTGTGTTGTCACTGAAGCTGTGGATTAGAAACTCAAATATTTAGGCCATTTCAGTGCAGTTTTTCAATTCAAGCACTGTTGGTACTTTCCTGGTAGAAGTGATCAATTGAAGAGATTATAATAATAATGCAGATCAGGAAACAGCATCCATTATACAATACGGTCTTTAAAGGTAAAACCACAGTGTCAGTTTTACTTTCTGTCAATAACACAAATGTGAAAATGACCATAAACCTGATTTCTTTTCTTTTTTCTCATACAAGGCAAGGCAAGGCAAGTTTATTTATATAGCACTTTTCAACACAAGGCAATTCAAAGTGCTTTACAAAAAATGAAAGACATTAAGAAAATGGCATTTAAAATCAGTCATTAAAAAGAAAAGCTAATAAAAGAAACATTAAAAGAAAAAATACATGGATAAAAGTTACAGTGCAGTTTAAGATATGAATAGTTCAATTAAAAGCAGCGACAAAAAGAAAAGTCTTCAGCCTGGATTTAAAAGTAGTCAGAGTTGCAGCGGACCTGCAGGTTTCTGGGAGTTTGTTCCAGATATTTGGAGCATAATAACTAAACACTGCTTTACCATGTTTAGTTCTGACTCTGGGGACAGAAAGCTGACCAGTCCCTGAAGACCTGAGAGATCTGGATGGTTCATAATTTAGCAGGAGGTCAGAAATGTATTTTGGGCCTAAACCATTCAGTGCTTTATAAACCAGCAGCAGTATTTTGAAAATCTATTCTTTGACACACAGGAAGCCAGTGTAAAGACTTCAGAACAGGAGTGATGTGATCCACTTTCTTAGTGTTAGTGAGGACTCGAGCAGCGGTGTTCTGAATCAGCTGCAGCTTCCTAATAGATTTTTTAGTGAGACCTGTGAAGACACCATTGCAGTAGTCGAGTCTACTGAAGATAAAAGCATGGACACGTTTTTCCAAATCCTGCTGTGACATTAGTCTTTTAATCCTAGATATATTCTTTAGGTGATAGTAGGCTGATTTAGTAACTGTTTTAATGTGACTGTTGAAACTCAGGTCAGAGTCCATGACTACACCTAGATTTCTGGATTTATCTGTTGTTTTGAACATTGCAGACTGAAGCTCAGTGCTAACTTTTATACGTTCTGACTTGGCTCCAAAAACCATTACCTCAGTTTTATCTTTGTTTAATTGGAGAAAGTTCTGACACATCCAGTCATTGATTTGTTCAATGCACTTACTCAGTGTTTGAATTTTTGGTGAAATTGTTACGTAAATTTGTGTGTCATCTGCATAGCTATGGTAACTTATTTTGTTGTTTTTCATTATCTGAGCCAGTGGTAGCATGTAGATGTTAAAGAGAAGAGGCCCCAAGATGGAGCCTTGAGGAACCCCACATGTCATATTTGTCAACTCAGATGTGTATTTACCTATAGAAACAAAGTTGTTTCTGTCCTTTAGGTAGGATTCAAACCAATTTAGAACTGTTTCCGAAAGTCCCACCCAGTTTTCCAGTCGGTCTAGTAATATGCTGTGGTCAACAGTGTCAAACGCAGCACTGAGATCTAATAATACTAACACTGAAGTTCTGCCACTGTCTGTGTTTAAG
The DNA here is from genome assembly GCF_902827115.2 of Pseudochaenichthys georgianus. Taxonomy (NCBI): domain Eukaryota; kingdom Metazoa; phylum Chordata; class Actinopteri; order Perciformes; family Channichthyidae; genus Pseudochaenichthys; species Pseudochaenichthys georgianus. The sequence continues at coordinate 18,606,864 of NC_047505.1, forward strand.
TGGATGTCATTAAAGACCTTTACAAGAGCAGTCTCAGTGCTGTGGTTTGGACGAAAGCCTGACTGGAACACATCGAAACAGTTATTTAAATGCAAAAAATTACTCAACTGTTGAAAAACAACTTTTTCAATGATTTTACCTAGAAATGGCAGGTTTGATATGGGCCTGTAATTGTTCATTAGTGAAGCATCTAGATTATTCTTTTTTAAGAGCGGTTTAATGACTGCAGTTTTCAGGGCCTGTGGAAAAATACCTGAGTGAAGAGATTTGTTTACTATATGAAGTAGATCTGAGGCCATGCAAGACCAAACATCTTTGAAAAAATCCTGTTGGAATAATATCAAGGCAGCAGGAGGAGGATTTCAGAAGTTGTATAATGTCCTCTAGGTTTTTATCATTAATCTGATGGAATTGTGTCATGGTGTTTGAATTGATGTTAAGTGGACACAGAGACAACACATTTGCTGTTCCTGATGCAGAGGCACTGACTGCTTGTCTGATTTTCTGAATTTTGTCAGTGAAAAAGGAGGCAAAATCATTGCACGCCCTGGTGGATAGAAATTCAGAGGCTACTGACACTGGGGGGTTAGTTAGTCTGTCGACGGTAGCAAACAAGGCACGGGCGTTGTTTTTGCTTTTGGTAATGATGTCAGAGAAGAACGATTGTCGTGCGTTTTTCAATTCCAAATTATAAAGGCCAAGTCTCTCTTTTTAGATTTCAAAGTGAACCTGAAGATTTGTTTTCCCCACCTGCGTTCAGCTTTTCGACATTCTCTTTTTTCTGTTTTCACGTTCATGGCCTTTCTCCATGGAGATATTTTCTTGCCAGACACTTCCTTTACCTTAGTTGGAGCAATAGCATCTATAACATTTTAAATGTTTTAATTAAAATAATCTACTGGCTCATTTACTGAGATGTTAGCAGGGGCAAGTGTGGAAGAAAAATTCTGAGTAAACATTTCCCTAGTGTTTTCAGTTAAATATCGCTTTGTGGTTACCTCTTTTTGAACATTTTTGTGAACAGAAATAGAGCTCTCAAAGAAAACACAGGAATGATCAGAGAGTGCAACATCAGTCACCACAACCTTAGAGATATTCAGACCCTTTGAGATAATTAAGTCCAGAGTGTGCCCCTTATTGTGCGTGGGCTCCGTCACATGCTGAGTCAGTCCATAGCTATCAAGAACACAAAACAGTTATTTAGCCCCTCTGTCCTGGGGGTTGTCAACATGGATGTTAAAATCACCAACAATGACTAGACGGTCAAAGTCAATACACACTATAGACAGCAGTTCAGTAAAGTCATCAAAAAAGCTTGCACAGTATTTGGGTGGTCTATAGATATTTAGGAACAGAGCTCGAGAGGAGCATTTCAGCTGAAGGGCCACATATTCAAAAGAATCAAAGTTTCCATACGATGTCTTCCTGCATTGAAGGGAATCATTGAACAGAATAGCAACTCCACCCCCTTTCTTATGCATTCTCTGACTCATAAAACTAAAGTTGGGAGGGGTTGATTCGATAAGAACAGCTGCACTGTTATTTTGTTCAATCCAAGTTTCTGTTAAAAACATAAAATCGAGATTGTGCTCAGTGATAAAATCATTGATTAAAAATATTTTTCCTGCCAAAGACCTGACATTTAATAAAGCTAGTTTAAGTTTGTTAAACACACTATCAGTCATGTTTTTTGTAACAAGCTGTGGCTGATCTGAAAATATTCCCCGCCCTGTAGACGGTTAAAACATGAGCCTGCATTCAGACAGCTTTCTGCTGTAATCTGATTTCTTAAAAGTAAACAACAACACTGACTTATTGTTTATGTGGACAGAAAATGTAACCAGGTTTATTTCAATCAGCTTTTTACATATATAGAAATATATGACAGACTAAAAGTGGTAAATAGAGTAATTGCTGTTTTTGGAATAAATGAAAAGCTCAGCATGCAGCAACGCATCGTTGTATTGAAAATACGATTGTACAAAATGACACATTTGTGCTTCAAGGAAAGACTGTGTCTGTCTTACTACACATCCTGTGCCCTAATGTTGTAGCTCCAACTATTCAGGTTATAAAGTCATCATCCCAAAATGAATTAGGTATTGGTGAGAAATCTTAATGTGACCTGCTGAATGTATATACAGATTTGCCAGTTTAGGTTACTACTGTGCATGTAAAGAATTTGATTTCTCTTTGTAACAACTGAACCTTTATTGGTTGTCAGTCAGATATCCATCTATAGCAAACCTTCATGGATATACATGTGGGGAAAGTTGCATGGATCCAGTGCTGCAGGAAATAGTCAAATGCAATATATTCTCTCTGACAGCTTTTTTATTCCTAATTCTGCATTCTTGAAAACTACTTTAACATATCATACCTGTAATGTTGATTATTGAGAAGGGGTAAACACTGATTTATCTGTTCAAATGTATCAGTCCACCACAGACCACAACAGATCCCCCATGTGCGTCTCTAAACTACTACAATCAGACAGAACAGAGCGACACATGAGTCATTCTGCTCAGTTTGTCTGCATGTGGACTGCAGATCAGAGCGCAGACGCCGAGTGTGGTCCATCAACAGCTCTTCCTAATCAACCCCGGAGACCCCGGCCTTTTAGCCGCCAGCCCTCAACATGTCTCGCTGTGTTTACACACACTGATTAGTTTCGTAAGTGTTCAGAATGTCCTAAGGACGGTGATCTCTGAATCAACGTGCCCCTCAGTCCCATCTTTTATCTTCCCTTCCCGCCGTCACAAAAGCCAGAGATCCTCTTGGAATCGGTGAGAGAAATTAGGGGATCAGAGTCGGCCAACTCCTGAGCAAACAGACTGAGCTAATGGACCAGCCGCTTTCTCCTCCCCTCAAATTATTAGCTGAGCGAGGGAATGTAGCCAGTCCAGTCACGATGTTAATGCTAAAGCTTGCTAATCCCTTACACACACACATCGGCCTCGCACTTGCCTTGATGCGTGCACGGCTTCGGGGTAATCACAGCACCACCCAGGCAGTGGGAGAGGATGGGAGAGCAAAGGAATGAGACTGAAAGTAAACACGTACACATAGCGGGGTTCCCAGGGGCCTGGAAAATGTTGTAGGTTTACGAGATGAGAGAGAAATAATAAAAGAAAGGATCGAGGACACGTTTCGGAACATGAAACTTGTTCACGGATATTTTGGATTTGATATCATTGTTTTCAAGTTTAAGAAATCTTGCTCAACATGATGTAACTTCCCAAAATGGCAACTCTGAGTCCTTACATTTCCCAAAATAAGAGTATGGAAGTCATTGGAAAGTCTTTATGCTCTCAAACGGGGAACCTGACTACCTTACTCACATGGGATCTCACAGGTAACCCAATACAAATCCTCCTCTCCATCAACACATCACTTTCCAATCCTGCAGGTTGGCAACAGCTGGCTAAAGCAGAATATGCTAATACCAGATTTTGGGAGGAGTACTTTAGGCTTATGAGGGATTAGCGCTTGTTGGCCAGCCCTGACTCCCTGCTGAGCGAGCACGCTAATACAGGTGTTAGTAAACTGGCATTAGACTCCAGCTAATTAGCTTCCATTCACACAGTGATTGTCCTGCCGGCTCTGCCATTTGTAGTGCTGTTTGCTCATCGGCAGGGAGGTCTCTGTGCTGTGGTGGGTCCGTTATGATCCGACATGATCTCCCTTCTTGCTTCTTTCACTCTACCTGTAGGCCACTGGACATCAGGGTCCGTCTAAGAGACTAACTAAGCTGGTTTATAAGAAGCCCGGAGAGCCAGCAGCATCACACTGAGACTGGCTGTCATAAAGTTTAAAAATATGAGTGTGACTTTGTTTTGGCCTTCGATCCACTCTAAGCCAACATTTACCACAATCCATAACAGTCTATACCTGATAATCATGTGATACAACTTTAAGAGGCCAACTTTGACTTGAAATTCAAGCCAAATGTAATTAATCCACTCATACCCCAGCAAAACGGTTTATGTACAATTACAGCATATAAAAAAGATCCAAGTTCAACAGAAAGATATTTTACCATTTGCTCAGTTTTCTTTTCTAAATGTGTTCGGCTAGAAGGATGTTTGTTAAAAACCTGTTTGTTTGTCTTATTGCACAAGCCTTTCGGCTAGTTTTGACATTTGTATTCTTCTGTTTCTTTATTTACCAAAGGTACAACATTCACAAATCACAGGTGAGTACAATGTTATCATTACTGATAAGCATGGATGACTGAACAAGATCTAAGGTGTAATGAAGAATATTAATGTTTAATATACTAATCTGTTATAGTTGGAGTATAAAATCATGATTTGAATATTCGTCTTGATACATTAGACCAAGAAGTAATTAGCTTGGATTAGCGGTTAGCAATTCATATATAATTTTGTCATTTGATAACAAAAACAGGAAGACATGCCGATGAAAATAACACCAACCATTTCATGGTATAGTTTTACCCTGGTCAAACAAAACATAGTAAAGCATTTGATAATGATATATAGGACAATATTTGGCAAATGTAGGCTATGCAATGTAAGTATTACAGCTTTCAAATCTTAATATCTGACAACACGTTACATGACAGGGGTAGACATTAAGGGTAAAATGCCACTGGCCCTCCGGGCCGGTGGAATTGTATTATCACTGGCCCCACCATTGTAGTCACTGGCCCGGAGCATTCGTCCACCAAAAAAAAAATCGACTAATAATGAAGAAAATTAACACATTTGTTGCAATAGTAGCCTAATTTATGCACTAACTACATTACTACTTGTACTACAACATTTGAATCATCAGTTCTTCCTCATTTTCCTCAATTGTTCATATTTGGTTTATTAAAATAATGATATTGTGGTCATTGTTAAAAAATGTCTGCTATGAGTATTATTATTTGTATAATGCACTTTCTGCCTTCCTGTCATTAGGAGTTAGACATGTAATGACTATGTAATTGATTTGATTAGAACCTTCATTATCCTAGACTGCTGGGACATTTCGCCAATACCTTTATATTGTCTACTCTTCACTTACTTGTCAGCATAGGTCGGCATTGATGTACAGAGCCGACAGAAGACCTTGTTTATATTGGCATCATATTGAGAGGTGCAGCCAGTGACGCGTCCTGAAACCAGGAAGTAAGCTGCTGGTTCCCTCGACAAAAAGCAATGGGATTTCTCCACAGGGTTTTGGAAAATAGCTGGAAATAAGGTCTGTGGAAAACAAACCTGTTTGATAAATGCACGTTTTGTTCAGCCGGATAATCTCCACATGTCTACCCTACTTTTATAATTTTCGAATCATAAATCTAATCGATAGATCATAAAAGGGTTTTAGGACGCGTCACTGCAGCCAACTCCATCGATCAAGCTGGCTGAAACTTTCTCTCCCTCTTCTTCTCATGCTCCTTGTCACTCTCCTTTAACTCCTCCGGTGACTTTCTTTTATGTGAAGATTGTTTTTTGCCCGGCGCTTGGCCGGTTACCGGTGGTATTAAAAACATTTTGGCGAATGGTTAGGTGGCGCGATAGTCTGTAGTGAAGGAGCGCGCTCCCGCTCACGGGAGCCTGCTCGCGCTGCGCTCTGCAGCAAACAGCTGTTTGCTTTTCCCCCAACAATGACAACCGAATCACGGAACGCTATGTTGTAGCGTTAACAAATGAAACAATTTAACTAAATTCCTAGTCAAAATACCAATACCACAGGAACATTTTTTTGAAAGCAATATTTTTAGTGGCCCGAGCGGGCAAGTGGAAAATACGTTATGCTGGCCCATGGTGTCAATTCTTTCACACACACATACGGGTATTGGGCAGAGTGCGACACCGTACTTCCGGTATCCACCATTTCACGCGAGGTGCAAGCAGAATATCATAGTCTATTGCCTTAATCAATATCTAGTCAACTCTAAAATACCACATATATGCAATGGCATGATAATATTATTGTGACAAGTGGGGTATTCACCTGGTGTTTCCAGAAATTAGACGTAGATGCAGCCAAAATCGACGAAGGCCACTTTCAAGGTTTGTTTTTCCATACATCTGCAGGCAGTCTTGTAAGGGCAATCCGACAACCCACACAGCTCTAGTTTACGCTGGTAATGACCTAGAGCACACCCCTCAAGTCCAGAGATGTAATCCGAAGACATGCAGCAATTTCTTCAGTCGTTAATTCAGAAAAAAAACCTAGTGCGCTCTGCCTGGCTACTTTAGCTAGCTGTTTATATTAGCACCTCCAGGATATTAGCACCTCCAGGAAAATGGCGTATTTATATATATATATATATATGGCACGCGTTGCATTGTGGGTAGCTCGTGACGTCACTGTGTGTGAAAGAATAGTGCTTCCGGGCCAGCGGGCCATTTATAATGTCGAGCCCTGCATGAATTACACACCTTAATATCTTACGATAAGCTTGGAATTAATAACCCTGATGACAGAATCTACAGATACTCTCAAAACAAACAAAATAATATATATATATTTTTTTAAATGTCTCGGGAGTAATGTGCAGTACCGGAGTCCACCAGACAGGCAGCTGCCGCGGGACATTAGCCTGCGTACTGCGTAGCCTTCCCTGCCCTGAAGAAGAAGTGATCCTTCCTACTAGTGCCTGACGAGTTTTAAGCTAATAGCCTATAAAGTTATGGATATTAGAAAGTTATTTTCATCGAAGCAGGCGCCACAAGCTGCAGCAGCAGCAGTATCAGTAGCTGACAACAATGTCATCACCAGCAGTGAAGAAATTGATGATGTTTCAGGTTTTTGAATCTAATGGTGATATCTGCACTCTGGCTGACTGAGTAAGAAGTGAAAAAGAGTGATGTAACGTTAATGTTATAGCTAGTAAACATGGAGTAACCACACTAAGTATACCCTTATGTGTTAGTATGTATACATAACATGACTACAAATTATTCTAAGATGTAACGTTAACCCTTCATACCTCAGTCTACTTTTAAGACACTAAAATAACGTATTCCAATTTTTATTTTGTTTTCGCGCGTGGAATTATACCGGCTCTCGTTTCAGCACACATAACAACGGAACCATAGCAACGGAACTGACAGGCAACAGTCAAAAATGTGACTCTTACGGCCCGTCCACACAGCGGCTTTGGAAAAAGCTTGCCGGCGGGCGTGTCTGAAGCGCAACCAACAACCAATCACATGAATCTCCCGCCCTTGACCCACAAGCAGCGGTTTGATTGGCTAGAGCTTGTACTGGCATATGATTTGATTGGCTGATGCTTTCACCGAAAGCTTCAGAATCTTCAAAAGTTGAACATTGCTCAACTTTTGCAGCCTGAAACGCCAGGAAAGCTCCGCTCTGCTTCCCACAATGCAGTTCGGCGAAAAGTGACGTCACCCCATTCAAAGTGAATGGGAAGAAGCTTCCAACGCCGCTGTGTGGACGGGCCGTTACACTCTTTACGTCACAAACAAGATGGTGGATGAGAATAGATCTATAAAACGAGAAGCAATGCGCCAGAATCAAGGTGAGACTATCCGCATCCTTTAAAACTCTACGCTCATTCGTTTCACCGAAATAAGTAAACGACTGTATTTGAGTGAGTTAAGGCATTAGTTTGCTTCATTAAAGGGTGTTAATGAATAAGTGTTCTCCAGTGCCTTTTGTCCGCTTTAAGATATTATTAAGGTAGGGTTAATGTTGCTCTCAAAGTGCACCAGATTGACGCTCTTAACTTCAATATTTAAAAAAAAAAATCTTCCCGGGGTAGCATGCCCCCGGACCCCCCTAAAGGATGTTCGGTCCACCCCCTACTTGTAAAAAAATAGCACTTTACCCCTGCACTCCCCCCCCCCAACAACTCCTGGGCTAAGCCCCAGATCTCCTACAATCCTAAATCCGCCACTGCATAGAAACAAAGACTTTGATATCTTCAAGAAAGTAAAACTACTGCAGGTTTCCATTCTATGAGTTGTATGCTGTTGCCATGTATTACGATAATTGCTCTATGTTTGCGTTAGTGATGGACGAAATGAATATACGTAGGTGCCGGTGGTGGCCAGGAATTGAAAGATGGGTATTACGTGGACAACACTTTTGCTTGATGTGGGAAAGAGACTAAAGGTTAGTTGGTTGACATTCCCGAAGCCATTCCCGAAGCCATTCCGCCGTGGATGTCGGCAGTTCAAAGGAGTCATTAAGCTTCACCCGTCCCGCCACAAAGGGGAGATTTAAGACAGCAAATAGATCTGATAGTGAAAACTCAAAGCCAAACACAAATATCCACTAAGAGGCTTTGGTGTAGTATTATATTATTACTCCATTCAAGACCATACAGAACTAACTGTTTCAAGTTTAACTTTCTCCTGGGAAACTCATCATAACTGATAATCTGTCCTTTTTGTGCAACCTATTGAGATAAATGATATGCAAAAATGAAATACTAGTGACAAATGATCATCAATATTGACATGTCATTAGTCGTTGGTGGTCTTTAACTCTGCAGTTAAATCATATTTGGGTGAAATCAAAAAACAAACAATGAAATAATATTGGTCTAGTAAACCCTGACTAATGTTAGCATAACTTCCATCAACAAGAGAAAAGGAATCTCCTCTCAACTAGTTGACTGGCATTAACAAAGATGTGCTGATGAAAAGGACTCATGAGACCAATACACATCCATTACAGACAAGGGATTGCATCTAAGTAGAAGAACAAAGTCTGAGGGGAAAAACACTTTCAGTCGCTAAGACAAAAGGCACATTTGCAGGAAAAAGCGTTATTTACAACAGAACAGACAGAAAACAAAGCATGAACTGCTAAAAAAACTTGATGGTTGGATGGTCTGCAAATTGTCTGAGAGTTCTCAGAGAATGTCTTGTCTACGCAGAATTACCTTCAATCTACTATTTGTGGTTCTTTTGTTTAACATATTTTATGTAAATGGTTTGCAAGCTCATTTTGATAATTTTTCTATGCCTTTTTTTTAAGGTTTTACTCGCCATTTTGTGATCTTGAAAGTATTTGGACTATCTTAAGTTTAGGGGTTTTCTCTATTTTTATTTCATACAACTTTAGAGGCAAGTTAACAAGAAATAGAAAGGTGCACTAAGGTGAGAGGGCGTCTTAGGTTTCTTATTCAGGTAACTTCCACTCTGATGTGAGTCGGACTAACAGATGTGTCATGTTTCAATAAGCTACTAGTTGCAACTCTTTCTCTGCTTCCTTCATCCTGCCCTTCCTGTTTTCCAGCTCTGTCACAAACAACCACAAGCACCCATGCCACTAAGCTTCTGTGTGTACTACAGACAGACAGTTTCATCAGTGATTTTCATTGAGTGGTATACAAACTTGTCTGTTTAAATGACATTCAATTAAATGATGTTGGTTAATATCCGCCTTGTACAAAGTTAAACTACTCATAGTACACCTTATCTAAATGCAGCTTAAATACTGTTGCGGGCCAGATATAAAAAGACACAAGCACTGACAGGGATGTCCACATGGCTCTGTTTAAACTACAAAGGGCATCTGCCTACAGTATAGTGTTCACACATTAGTTGGCATGGACACACACAGCTCTGCAGGAGCTGAAAGTATCCTTAGGCTTTGTACTGTTTAGCTGGTTTGATAAAAAATAAAAAACAGATTTTTTTCCCCCTCAGAATGACAATGGCTTCTGTCCTTTTTCTTCCTATTGCTGGCACTGTTCAAACATGTTGTGACACAGGCAAGGCAATGTTGTTGTTCTTTTTCTCCTTCCCTCATTTTCTGTCAGGTGATGTACAGAAGCTTGAATTCTTACTTTCAAAAAATGTGAATCTTTAACAACAAAATCACAATTAACCTAATGCTTTGATTTGATTGGTCACTGGAATTCCCCACAAGTAAATTGTTCATGTCACCTCACAAACTTCTGTCAAGTCCATGGCTTCCTATTCATAGCATTTATTGTTACTGTATACTAATGATTGATACCATTAAAGATAGAAATAGGCAGTTAGGGAGATAGACTGACAGACGTAGCAGTTAGCAGCAGGTTGGCCAGATGTGCAAGTGTTTTCTTATCTCTACCTGCTGGGAGCTGTTGGGGCCCCCAGACTCTTTTTAGGAGCCTCTATTGAAAAACAGTGATAATCTGTTTGCTCCTTTAATGAGCCCATTGTTCCTCAGAGGAGGGAAAGAAGGTCTCATTGCTGCTTAGCTGCGGCTCTTTGAGCAGGAAAGCTCCTCTGAGCGCCACTGATACTGCGCCTCGAAACATATTGTGAAGGTCTGAGCCTCCAGTCTGAGCCCACAACAAAGCCCGGCCGGAGGAAGATTCTGAGCCTCTGTCCCACTGTGGACTCTCTTTATTGTACCGCTTTTTCACCACTGATCAGGGGATCTGGCAGCTGGTATGGCCTTTTTAACCCATCACACTTTTCATTTCCTTTTACGTTTTCCCCTGAGGTTCCTTAAAATTGAGACAAAAAATACTTTCAAACTATTATATAGACATTTTTATTCATTGGGAAAAACCCCTTGAGATGCACCATCTCGTTTTCAAGGGGGTCCCGACAATAGCAACAACTTACAGACATACATAAACAAAAAGACAAAATGCAAAACATGACACACAAGACAAACCACATACAGTCTGTTAAGTGAAATTCAAGCAATGTACACAATCATTACAATTTGAGACAGTCGAGCAAATCCGTTTCATCAATATCAGTTAATAACAAGTACAGACCAGTTGAAAGTCAGATAATAATGCATGTTTAAATAAACCCAATGATGCAAGAGATCTAATAGCAGGTAAAGTATTCCAGTCTGTTGGGGCTTTGAAAATGAACGCTCTTCTGCCAATCAATTTTTTTGCAGAGGGGACAGAGAAATAAATTTGAACAGAATGTCTAACTTGATGATTTGGTGAGTAGGGTACACAATACTGCTTTAAATAAGGGGGATAGTTAAGATAAATGCATTTAAATATCAGCTGAAGCCAATGTGTGTGTCTTCTTACATTTAAAGAAGGCCATTTAAGTTGGTTATACATTGTGCAGTGATGTGTACGAAATGGACAACAAAGAACAAATCTGCATACATATTACTAATATCATACATTTATAGTATGTATTTTAAAATTGTTAAAACATTTGCTTAATGTAATCTGAAAGGTCATGGTAAGTATTTAAAATCGCAACAAAACCCTTTCAGTTGATCTAGTTGTTTCAATTGAATATTTTTACAAGGACTCTTTCTTTCAACAGAAAACATTTTAAACTGATCATGAAAAAGGGTTCTTATTTATCGTTATCTACAGCAATGAGTATCTTTTTAAAGGGGGGGACAAATGCATTTTTCAGTGACTGATACAAGAAAAGAGAAATCAGTGTAATTTTATACAGAAAATTCGCATTTTAAGAGAAACAATGAGTTTTGTGTAACCTATATTTGGGCAATTCCGTCACTTAAGCGAAGCTCAATTAAGCTCATACTTTAAAGCACACCTTGTTAAAAAACTGTAAATCTAAAAACAAACGTGGATCGTCTCTAACATACTTAAAACTTTAAGATCAAATCATATTAGTGACCAAATACTGTATTAATGCCCCTGAGCAAAATAAATAAAATAAAAAAATACAGATAAAACTGACCTGTAACAAGTTGGCTAAAGGCACACTGAAATATTCATAGATCTGTTATCAATTGGACGATAAAACACATTGGAGATTAATTACCATTGATATGTATGACAATAAATGGATATCTCCGCAGAAGGTCACAGAAAGCTAAAGGCATCATCTTGACTATTGTTGTTCACACCAGCTGCATCAGTAGACACATAATGGCAACAGTCGTCTCTAATAATGGATACTCCTCTCATAACACACACACATACATCATATGTACCATGAAACCCTGCATCTTGATCAGACAGTGCCTCTCTAATTGAGCTAATCCCCACTTCAGGATCAGCGCTGTCCCCTGAGGTCTGACCCTCCACCCGGCCTGTCTCCTGCTCTCACTGTCTCAGCTTAAAGCTCCCGTCCCCTCTGTGGCTCATGTGGACTGCAAAGCTGTTTATTGGGAGACAATGGGCAGCAGATTGTGCTGTCAGGCTCCATTAATATCCATCATTAGCATCACACTCCAGAGTCTGTGGAATCGGGAACCTAAGCCGTGTGTGTGCGTGTGTGTGTGTGTGTGTGTGTGTGTGTGTGTGTGTGTGTGTGTGTGTGTGTGTGTGTGTGTGTGTGTGTGTGTGTGTGTGTGTGTGTGTGTGTGTGTGTGTGTGTGTGTGTGTGTGTGTGTGTGTGTGTGTGTGTGTTATGTATATGTAGGCATGCATGTATATAGGTTTAATTAGGAAATACAATTAAACCCATTTGTGTCAGTACTACTTTTCTGCATGTGTTTCAAGGAAATACAAATGTAATTAATCATATAAACATATTATGCCGCACAATGTATCTTGATTCAAAAAATGTGTTGAATGCCTTAGGGCTCAATTAAATGCCATCAATTAAGAACAAACTTACATCTTAAGACGGGGTAAAGATATTATAAAATCCAAGTTTGTGGCCAGTATTTGGGGACGCAACACGGTTCAGACATTTGCTTTCATATTTCTCAGCTAAGTTTACGTTAAAGTTGCAATACCATTGGCATTTTGAAGTAAAACCCATGTGAAAAGCGAGGTTCAAAATCAATAAAAAAATACTATTGAAAGCAACAGTATTTAAGGACTTTTTGGCAGTTTAGTTTGTTTCAAATTACATCATAGATACATATACCATGAATGTGTCATTCCATTAATGCTATATGTATAGCATTGAACTGTGCGCTTACGAGATTTGAGTTCAAATATGAAGTGCTTTACAAATGGAACCCATTATTATTACTATCATTACAGATTCAACATTGTTTTTGAACCTAATATCCTCACACATTCTTTTTTTTAACTTTTTTGTGACTAAAACATGATGATCCAGTACACAGTTGAGATTAAACTATATATCCCAACCCCGTGAGTTTTCTTTGCTCTAGTTTTTTATATATAGCGGTGTGTAATGTGTGAGCTATTCCACATCCACTGTTCTAAAAGCTAATCCTGTCTGAATAGGCCTTCAGGTGAAGTGTGGCAGAACAGCAGTGACTGCGACATCAAACATATTATCCAATGCGGAAGAAATACGGGAGGGATTGTGATTGAGTGAGGTAAGAATGTAGAAACGCCAATGAAAACCAACTCTTCAGGATCCATATGTCCTTTAGTGCAGGCTAATCAATGGTCAAACGCAATTGACCACTGACCACCATTGGTATTTCCACCTCCGGCAGCGGAGCTCTGAAAGGAAATTGAACCATGTTTCTGCCACGCACCCACTGAGGCATAAGCCTTCTTACTCCAACTTCCTGTCTGATCAATGCGAGAGACAATGACTCAACAGGTGTGACAGACAGGAGCCCAGCGGCAGTTTTCCTCCCCGCCGGTAGGCCCAATTAGCACCCGCGGCTAAGGAACAAAGAGGCGACATTTCATTTCAACAGAGTGCCAGTTTAAGACCTCTTCTCTCAACCTCAGCCTCTTTTCTTTCTGTCTCTTACTGCTGACATCTTTAAAGGATCATCCCTGGCTCCATCATATTCTATTAGATTGGGTCGATGCCTTGTATTCCAAGTGGCAGGGGTGTTAAAAACATGGGGTGTTGATGAATTCATTGCATGTGACTGGACTTGCTTTCTTTGTAAAGTGGTTTTGGCTAATGAAACCCCCTGAAGGTCTGACAAAAGGCAAATACGTTTGTCAAGGTTCTGTTCTCTTTTGGGTCCAGTCTCGATTCTGTTCTGAACAAATTACACTCAGGTGCTGCCATCCTGGATGACTTTTCTACATATTCGGATACAAAACGATAGTTTTTTGACCTGGTTATTGTTAAAATCAATCATTGGTCTATCAGGGTCAGGTCTCATGGAGTTATTACAAATGACGACAACCTAAATAGATGAGGACAAACGTTTGACAGCTAGTGTAAGGGTTTGATGTTAGCAATAAGAATCTCTTGTCTTACAACTTTAGTTAAATGGTTCCCTTCAAATAGAAAATCCAAGCTTTCTGCAGTGATTAAATGTTACAGATCATAGTGCAGAATGCAAGATCCAATGAGAGTTCTGTAACAGAGTATTTCTATACCGTGGCAATTATTTGAATGAAGTCTCTGAATACACTTTCCTCTACTTGGCAACATGTATTTTAATTAAAAGTGCAACACGCTAAACTGTCTGAACTGTGAATACTTTTTATTGGGGTAAGTTGAAGAGTTGTGGAGATGGGGAATAATTAGTTGGGCTTTATTTTTATATCTTTCCACAATAAACAAAAATATTTTCCTCAGGAAAATAATAGCATGAAGCTATCTGTTTCTTATTCTTAATAGTTATAGTTAAATACATTATAAAAGACAAATTAATTATGTTTACGCACAAAGTTGTCATTCATTTATTTTTGGGAGATATTGATGTTTAGTATAACACCTCTAATGCATTAGATATCAATTAAGTTCACTAAGGGTTAACACATAGTAAGCAATTCACTAAAACAGGTGAACACGTATTTTCTAGTAAGAAACTGTAGTAGTGATTATTTTATATTTCAAGTGCGCATGCGCTGTTCCTTCCTGTGTATGGTGGTACATGGGTGGTACATGAGGATGACCAACGAGGCTTGTTGAATGAATTACAAGCTTTTGTCCCTTTCCGTTGGATTCACTATCGTATCCTAAATCCTACCAAATAAATGAAACATTCAAATAACAGTATTGGTGTACATCGAGCTGTCAATCGTTGAGTTTGGCGATCTTTACTGTTTTCCCCCCTCAACCTATCAACGAAGCAGAGGGAGCACCGTCTGTGAACATGAAGCAACCAGGAAGTGTCCCAGCAATTTAGCCATTGCTCCTGGCAATGTCTGTTATGAAACTGCTGGACTCCATCCTAGGAAACGCGACCGGGATCTTCACTGTCGTAATTGTTCTCATTGCAGTGCTTTTCAATTATTTCGACGACCCTGATCCGGTTAAATACAACAGGTAAAGAACAGCGGAAAGCTCTGTTAGTTTCTCGGTCAGCTCGGCACATGAGTGTTACTGTAGCTGCTAACACAAGATACATTTAACGTAATTTAAGGAAAATTCGTATAGCCTATAAATACTGTTTGAATTCAGCTAATTTCTGATACCAGATCTGTGAACCACAAGTGATTTTTTTTTATTTAACATAAGAACGTCACTCTCTGTGTAAACACGAGTATCGACACAACGTCAAGCCAAACCCCGTTCACCAATCCGTCAATTCAAGTTTATTTTCTGGTTGTACAAACATGTCTGCATTGTAAAACATAAATAGAACTGGATTATGAAGTATATGCATCTTCTCATGAATTCGGCATACATTGCACTATACACCCGTGTGTAATATATTACTGTTGTCTACCAAGGTAGACGAGAGTCCAACGCATTTTCTTGGTCCCAAACATAGACACAGGGGCGCACCTTAGGAACAGGCAAGGCAGGCAACTGCTTGGGGCCCCGGAACAGAAGGGGGCCCCCAATGAAGGTAGATTAAGAAGGTCCACAGCAACGACAACATGAAACACCCTTTAATTTACTGCAACGACATGTCAGGAAATCCCCTCAAGGCGGCCCCATGCATAGCCTGCCGTAAAATGCTGCTTCTTATCTTAAGTTTTGTTGCCTTGCTCCGCTCCGGGGGGGTGTTGTCGGTGATGAAAAGCTTGTTCAAGGGGTCCCCAGTGAATGTTTACTTTGGGCCCCCACCGACTCTAGGATAGACATGATATGATATGAAAGTCCCAACATCTAACTAGCTTCTGTTTCAACAGGATGGCTTTTATTAACATGATTTACAATGGTAGTCGAATTACCTAACTGCATTATTATTGTCGTGAATAATAGTGAAACATTTCCTTTAGCCAAGATAGTAAACAATGTTTGCACAGCATTGTTAGCATTTGCACATATTGCCTACTACGTTTCATTTTTAGCATAACCTGCACCCATTTATGCTGCTAAGAGAGATGTCTGCTTTTGCACACAGCATGGCTGAGGACACCAAGACTCTGGAAGAAAATTTCAGGCAGCAAAATAAAAGCTGTTTCATCCTCGGTGCCTCGGGGGAAACGGGCAGGATGTTGCTTCAAGATCTGCTTGGGCGCAAGATCTTCTCCAAGATCACCCTGATCGGAAGGAGAACGCTCACCTTTGAAGACAAAGCAATTGAAAACCTGGTTAGTGGCTTGATTCATGTTATGTGACTCCCAATTGTCTGAGGTTCATCAAGTTGAGATTGACATGTGTTTTACTCTGTTCTTTGCCTCCAGGTCCAAGAAGTGGTGGACTTTGAGAAGCTTGAGGATTATGCTGCGTCATTCCAGGGCCATGATGTCGGCTACTGCTGCCTGGGAACCACCAAAGCAAAAGCAGGAACTGTAAGTAACATTGTATCAGACAGACACAAGAACAAGACTGGTGAATCAATTAACTGTTATAACTGTATAACAAAATAACAAAAAAATATGTATTTGTAATTGTTAGCTACAGGTAGGATGTGTCAGACACCTGTCAATGTTGTCAAAATACTGTATTTTATTTGTATTTTATTCCCTTAATTCTCTCTTTTATTTCAGGAAGGATTCATTCGAGTTGATCACGACTATGTTCTAAAATCAGCAGAGCTCGCCAAGGCAGGAGGCTGCGCTGAGTTCCACCTGGAGTCCTCCAGAGGAGCGGATAAAAACAGCAACTTCCTCTACCTCAAAGTCAAGGTACTTTATTTCCTTTCTATTCTGCGAGCCACATACTGAAGTGTTTTTCTTTTTCTCTACTAAGGCTTTCCTGTGTGTTTCAATAAATAATGAAATTGGATAATCACGAAAAGATTAACATGAAATTGATTCTCTTCCAGGGACAAGTGGAGGCAGAAATCGAGGCGCTAGGTTTTGACAGATTTTCCATTTACAGACCAGGGTGAGTAGTCTCATTACATTTTTTTAATCCTTTTATTCGACCAACTTCCATATTCACCACGAGACACATTTTCCACAAACAAACAAAAAGATACATACATGTATACATTTTACAAAACACCATTTCCAAAAAAGCTGTTTTTTAAACTCACCTGTTTCCAATGAACCTGTTCACCTGTGGAATGTTCCAAACAGGTGTTTTTTGAGCATTCTTCAACTTTCCCAGTCTTTTGTTGCCCCTGTCTCAGCTTTTTTGGAACATGTTGCAGGCATCAAATTCAAAATGAGTGTTTAGTGTATTCAAGTGAATATATGTTGCAAAGGATTTGAAAAGCATTGTATTCTGTTTATGTGTTACACAACGTCCCAACTTCATTGTAATTGGAGTTTGTACATACATTACAACAGAAGTATAGTCAAACAGTTGAGGATCTCATCCTGAAAATATGCATCCTCTGCTGCAGCAAATGTTATTATGCATGTGAACATTATCTTAATCCGTTACAGACAATTGCACCCAAATGCATTGAAATGTGGGGATTGATTATGTGATCTGATGGCTACTGATAGTTGATCATTTTAAAGGACGTTGAGCACAAAAAAAACTAGGCTTTTGCTCTTAATTACCCATGTCTCCAAGTGTTCTAAGTTGGAACTGCTGGACCTGGTAACAGCCTGGCAGCAGCTTTCTGGACCTTTTTGTAGGCGGTTCAGAGATGACTTGCTGAAACACGTGAAAACGGAGTTACGATAATCCAGCCGGGATGATATGAAAGCATGAATGATCATTTCAAGCTCCGCTTGATTGTACTGTGTCATTAATAATAATCAATGTTGTTAATGGCCCCAATGGAGAACAAATCTAAATGTCAAATCTGCTGAATGAAGTGGTCGTCACCAATAGCCTGATCCAAGCCAATAGAATCCCTAAATCATCAATACCTTTATTGTTTTCTCCAACAGGGTTTTGTTGGTAGACAGGCAGGAGAGTCGGCCCGCTGAGTGGCTGGCCAGGAAATTCTTCGGTGCCGTGTCCGCCGTCTGTTCTACGGCCATGTCCATCCCAATCCAAGCGGTCGCAAAAGCGATGGCGTCTAACACGTTGCTTCAACCAGAGCAGAAGACAGAGATCCTAGAGAACAAAGACATCGCCAGTCTGGGAAAGGGTGCAGGGCAATAAGAAAATGCAAAAAATACACTGAGGTGAGAAAAAGGTTAACCGTTTACACTGATAGCATTATGTTAAAGGCAATGATTTCTGGCATGGGACTGAACCATGTTGGAGCAAAATGGTGGTTTTTGTGGGAACATAATTCATCTTCTTTCACAAGGCAGTTTTAATTTATACGAGTATGTATGTATCATTAATAACTAATGAGTACTATTTAGTTTTCATAACAAAGCTCTTAACATTTCAGATTAGTTTAAATATCCTGACCAATTTTGCTGTAAATTCAGAAAAAAAATGTTTCACTAGACTGATCTCTCTGATTTAGCTTTCATATCATGATCCAAATTAATGTTTTGGCACATCCATCTTATTTATTATTGGTCATTTGTAATCTGTTTAAAGTTAAGACTTTGTCAGTAAAATTGCATTGTGATTTTCAGTTTGAGCTGTGACTTCAAACTGTTGATTTTATTTTGTATTTACAGGTAATTCCAGCAGATAAACTGGGACGACTACAAACACTATTCCCATGACCATGATGTCAAAGGATTTTCACATACTTGAAATGAAACTGAACATGAATTTATCCATGAAGTTCATTATCAGAAAACCAAAATAAGTTTCCATGAATGTACACGATTCTTGGATAAGACGATCTGTTTAGTTAGCAAAAATATTATATTTTCATTTGTTTAGTGCTTTTTTGCTTTGCTTTTGATTTATATTTTTAATATCAGGGAACAGCTGCTAACCTCTTATGTAATTGCATTGCCTTAAAGTAAAAGCTTAAATGTCTAATACAATTAAAATATGTGATGTCTCTAATATATTTTCATTAAATTATTACAGAAATGTGTGTTTGATTTAGAAACATGTTTCCATAATAGCTGTGTCAATATGAATAATCTTCTATGAGTATAACTGCAGTACTACATCTGCAGTTTATATAGATGCACAACATAATATTTCAAACGTTTTATAACAGAAGTATGCTAAATGTAACATGCACGAAATACATTAGAGATATGATTTTGTTTTTCTACAGTAATGCTAGCAATTAAACAATGTTTGATAAACTTTGTTAATAATTCATTTTGCATACTTATTTCTAAAGCAAGTTTGTAGTCCTACCAAAGTGAAGTAATTTAAAGTCTTAAAAACAGCTAGTTTTA
Source organism: Pseudochaenichthys georgianus (assembly GCF_902827115.2). Lineage (NCBI taxonomy): Eukaryota > Metazoa > Chordata > Actinopteri > Perciformes > Channichthyidae > Pseudochaenichthys > Pseudochaenichthys georgianus. The sequence continues at coordinate 18,626,215 of NC_047505.1, forward strand.
GTATATTTTCAAATTTTTTTCTTTTTTTTTCTCAAGCACAAAAATCATCCATGATGCAGACATATGAAAACCAGCTCTTTGTTCATACACATGAAATTGCTGTTTAGTGACAGACCATAATAACTTAAACAGAAAAAGTCTTTAGAATTTAACAGGACAACAAGTTGATTATTATATATTTTATTATTTTGTTAACTGTTTTGTATTTTAATAATTTAAATATGCATGTGTTTTGATGTATTCTTTTGGTTTATCTGAAGCACAACTTGTCCTCATGTATGAGAGATCAGTGAATTCAACGTATTTTCTCTTCTTGATCAAACAGCACCCTCTTGTGACTGAATGCGGTTTCACTCATTGGGCTCTAAGGATGGAGGACTCGTCAAATCTGTGGTTAAAGTCTAAAGTGATAACGTTTTTACCTTATGTACTAATAGCCTATTAGATTTTGTTCTTATCTTACACACAATAGGTTTTCTATCTCTTTACATTTCAGCTAAAACCATAAATATATCTAAGGCAATATTTTCATTGAGACAACCAATATTAAAAATTAACTTTTGACAGTCGTTGGGTCCATATTCTGTTCTGATCCTACATCATTTAACTCCTAATAAGTAATAATGTACAGTAGAACCAACCAAAAATAGACTTTTGTTTGAAGAAAAAACGAGCTGCTTTATTTTCTTCCTGCAGCTTTAAGTGTTGCCATCATGGCCGCCGCCCATCCATTAGTACAAAATTAGGTTGAGCTGATGCCTCACTGCAGAGAGTTTATAAATAGGGTTTGGAGTCTGCCCTTCACTCCTGGATAAGGTGCAGCTTAACAATGAGCCCTACAGACAGTTTTAGGTAAGTTGTTCTGTTTAATTGCAGCTTTTTGACTTGTGTTTATTTTAATATGTGTTTTTGAAGTGTATGACCTTTACCTCTTGTGCCCTTTACTCTGCAGGCTGTGTGTGCTTTGTTTGTGGCTGCTGCTTGGTTATGTCAATTGTAAGAATACCCAGAGAGGTATGTATGCATTTTTAACAGCCATTAGGGATTTATATACAATTATTTTTACACTCTCTTTCTGTGTTTTGTTTTAATAGGTTATGTCCAGTCAGGACAGGCTCCAGTGGGTGTGACAACAGAGAATATAACAGATGGAGTGGTTACAATGGCAACATGTACCCTGCAGAAGATCACACCACAGCCTCTCAATCCTCACTAATCCAAATCCATCATCCGGTTATTCCTGAAATTCAAAAAAGCAAAGTTCCAGAAATCCAAATCAGCCATTTAAACCCTGGCTTAGCCTTAGTAACTCGAAGACATATTATTTGGTGTTCAAGCGCTTTGGAAACAAGGCATTCACTTCCCCTGATAGAACACTCAGCAGGTAAACCCTGATTCGGAGTTCTCTGCAGGTGTAGAGCAGCGTCCACCCCGTGCCTCTCACACCACATTGAAATCAACAGGAAGTTTTCCAGCTGCTCCAGTAGACAGAGCACCTGTAGACTTTGGACCAAACGACAGAAGGGTCCCGGTCTACTCATACAGCAGTAATGCACGTTCAAGTATTCAAACCTTTAAGCCTAATCTGAAGTCTATGTCACAAAAGATTCACGTAAACCCCACTGGGTCCAACGTTTCCCCCACAAGCTTGAATCATGGCAGAATAACCTTTCGACCTATCAATAAAGGACATTTTCCTGGCAGCAATCCAGCAGGAAAGGTTGAGACACGGATATCTTCTCCATCATGGAGTCCCAGGGTCTATATGTCAAAAGGATACACCCATGTGCACCACATTAAGCCTAGTCTTGACAAAACATGGCTCCAAGCTTCTGCAGGTAGAAGGACTCAGGATAGATGGGGTCTACCACCAACAGAGAGAGCAGATATCCCCGTCCATGGAGGGAAATTCAGACCTTTCCAACACGTTTTACAAACGATGATCTCCCTGCTTGGACCAATTCATTAGACATTCAGACATTTCCACAGACAACCCAGCCCCCCCAGTTTGATTTCCACAGGTAATGCAACAGCTGTTCCTCCTGTTACTGGGGAGTGGAGCACCAAGACGCAGTGGCGGTTCTAGACCAATTTGACTGGGGGGGGCCACTGGGGGGCCAGTTATTTTCTGAGGGGGGCACAATAAATGCAGGACGAAAAAGAGAACTAGACAGTATGAAGTAATTGCGCATAAGAAAACAATGCAATACAGTTATTGGTATTTTTTTCAGTACACTTATTTATTTCAGATATATCTTATAGTTATTACTGTTAGTTTCAGCTTAAGTTATAGTACAATTGTTGCACTAACACCATATCATATTTATATAAAAATAAAGGCAATGAACAGTTACATCTCTACTTTACATCTACAATTACACGGATACAATAGTTTAACTCACCTTCAATTATCGTGGTAGTCTCTCGAAACGTAGGTTTCAATCAGTCTTTCTTGGATGCAACAGCCTCTGATGATCCGAGATGAAAAGTGTTTGTTTTTCACGCGCTTTACCGGACCATGGATGTATAATAAGAAAATGATACAGCGTGGGAGGCGGGGGCCTCATTCATTCCTATGAGAGTTGCTCATTAGCGCATGATGATAAAATGGCCCAACTTTTGAGAGAGTGAAACGTCACAGATGACCCGTCTTTCCTGAGAAGTACCCGTATGTGCGCTCATAGCGCATGCGCAACTTTAACCAAAATGCTCGTTCACATCAAGCACGTCAATTTGCGTACACGTAACAGCCCCGCACGTTCATGACAGCATGGTGTGACGACCCCTCCCCCCTTCTGCCTGGCTGTGCTCCCTGCCTTGCTGTCCTCTGGCAGGTACTGGGAGTGTTGTCCTGTTTGTGCCCGCCCATCTAGAGGCGGAGCCACAAGAAGGTATAAAGGTTGCCCAACTGCAAGGATCACTCTCTGATTCAGATCCTGGCATGCTGCAGCAACCGCAGCCTACAGCCTGTGTTAGGTTTGATGCACCCTCCAACATGATACAACACCCTTCCACACGCTACAACACCCTTCCACACACCCACACACTGCTCACACTACTGACAGTCTGATTCTTCCATACACTATTCATCAGAGCTGTTCTTCTATAACCTGTTAAATAAACATATATTTGGCATTTAACTCTGTGTGGCCTCCCTATTTGTTCCAGCCTTTGGAAGGTTGTAACAAGTGGGGGCTCGTCCGGGATAATTTTCGGTGCTGGATAAAGGACATGGTGACCTATTTCAGTCAGGGAGTGTTCACACCGCTGGTTGGTTGACTCTGAGTTTTGTAGGGGAAAATAGGTCAGGTTGATCTTACTCTGTCTAAGTAACTGGTCTTACTCACAGTTGTGTTTCTGTCCAAGGCAAGCTATGTTTTCCGGTATTGCCGTTTTGTGTTAAAGGCTGTCAAATGTTTGGAACCCTTATTCCTGTTAGGTATAAGCAATGAGAGACACAAGTTGTCTCCATTGAACCTTTTTTTGTTTGTTATTTTTGTGTAGTAAGTGGCTAGAGCATTTGCTCGGGTGCACTCCATGACTGCCTAGGTGATTTTCAATTGCTGAGAATTAACCGGGTCACTGGGCTTTTGTGCTTAAAATCCTACCACAATTCTACATGAAGACTAGGGTTGAGTGAGTCAGTAAGCATTTGGTAAGGCAGTTAGCCAGAGGAGTGGGGTCTCCATATGTAAAACTGTCTTTCACTATCAGTACTGCTGGAAAAACCTTGCCTTGGTCGGTAAACAGTTAAATGGCTTCTATTGAAGATTTTGTTGAGTCCCCAAATGAGGATTTGTTGCGTACTTATAAAAAAGATCAGCTTTTGAGAGTGGCTGACCATTACGGTCTTGAACTTCCCAAAAAGTTGAATAAAGAGGAGTTGTTGGTAGAAATAAAGGCACAGTTAGTGGAAAAAAGTGTTTTGTCTGTCTTTCTGGGGCCTACCTCCCAACAGTCAATTGAGTCAGGTAACGTTTCAGGTATGGGTCCAGTCCTGTCTGGACTTGGAGTTGGACTGTCATTTAAAGAACAGAAGGAGCTTCTAATGCTACACTTGGAACGTGATGTGGAGATAGAAAAGTTGAGACAAAATGCCCGTCTTCAGGAAGCAGAGATCGTTCAGGTTAGACAAAAACTAGACTTGGAGCGCTATAGATTGGAGCTGATGAGTGAAGGTAAGCTTCCATCTGAGACCAGGAGAGCTGCAGAGACCGTAGGTCAGGTTCCTACAAATCAAGCATTTGATATTGCTGTTAATTTGAGGATAGTTCCGAGGTTCAACGAAAAGGACCCAGACATTTTCTTTGTGTTATTTGAGCGTCTAGCAGAGGCACGAGACTGGTCTGATGTTGAGCGCACCCTTCTGCTTCAGTGTGTCTTCACTGGAAGGCCCAGGAGGCTTTCGCTGCCATGACTGCTGAAGACAGTAGCAATTACCAGTTGGTGAAAGCTGCTGTACTTCAGGCATTTGAGTTAGTACCTGAAGCATATCGACAGCGCTTTAGGTTACTCAGAAAAGAGAAGCAGTCACATATGGAGTTTGCTCGTGATTTAACCACTAGTTTCAACCGTTGGTGTGTTTCCTCACAGGTAAAAACTCTGGAAGATCTGCAGGAGCTTATCTTGCTTGAGCAATTCAAAGGTACCTTGCCTGACCGTGTTGTTACCTACATTAATGAGCAGAAAGTAAACCTAGTTTCAGAGGCAGCCAAGCTGGCAGATGAGTTTACTCTGACCCATAAGGTGTTTTTTGGCGACAGCCGTGGTCGTGGAGATGCGGGATACAAAGAGAGTAGTGCAGGTGCTCACTTCAGTAAAGGTGTTTCAGAAGGAAAAGATAAGTTTCCAGTTAGGATTGACCGTGGGAGTCGGGGTAAGTTTGACCTCAATCGTGTCTGTAATTACTGTTTTAATAAAGGACACTGGAGAAACGATTGTCCTGAGTGGAAGAGAAAGTCCAGGCCTGGGGCTGTGTCGGCAAAAGCGTCTGGGGCTGTGGCATCGTTACGTGCAGTGGAAAGTGCCATTGCGGCTGTGCGGAAACACACTCAGTCCTCTTTATCTGAGTCGGTAATTCAGGCTCCTGTCAGTGAGCATGAGGAGATAGACCCTGGGTATAAAGCTTTTGTGTCTGATGGTTTTGTTTCACTGGTCGGGAGTAAAGAGAAGGTACCGGTAAATATATTAAGGGACTCAGGGGCGTTGGACTCGTTTATTGTTGGTTCTGTGTTACCTTTCTCTCCTAAAACAGACACCGGTTCCAGTGTTGAGGTCCGGGGGATGGGATTAACCGCCCCTAGAACCGCCCCTGCCAAGACGGCTTTGACCTTGCAGACAGAGGGCCGTGATGCAGAGCTCACACCTCAAGCATCAAACCCTGAGGGCCAGTCTGAAAGCAAAGCAGAAGTTGGATCTCCCTCTGAACAAAATTAGACCGTTACAGTCTTTCCCCCAAAGCTGCAACCAGAAGATGAAGAAACAAAAGCTCCTAGTACTGTCTCAGGTCTTCAAAACGAAAAAGAATTGAGTTTGAATTGACTTGCCAGATGCTGATTTGACAAACATCAGCAAGCCTTGTGGTAAAACTGAAGTATTATTTACAATATATTTTTTGCATCTGTTTGCAAAAATTTAAATTCCAAAGTTCCAGGGCGGTGACATGGTTATATAATCCCCCATCCAGATTTGACACATACCGGAAGTTCTGCAGCTTGTCCAGGAAAGCTGCGAACTGACTGCTAATAAAGAACATTGATGCTTTACTTTTTTCCTTCAGTTTCTTTCTTTACATAAATGCTCTTTATTACACCTGAAATATAATCTAACATAAACCGTTTTTAGGTGAGCTCTGCCAGTTTGGAGTAATATGTTTTTGAAATTATAATTATTGTAATCACCACAAATCTATTTCAACTTGCAAAATGTATAACATATATTTTCCAAATGTTTCTGTCTGCACCATTTTCACTTAATTTTAGGAAGTGTAAACTCCTATTTGTCAGCTATATAATTTATTAACACCCTATTTCAAAAGAACAAAGTATCTGAGCGTCTTCAAATAATAATATTGTACCTATTGAGCTACATTTAGAACCAGTATTGTCAAATTAAACTATGCATTTTTCTTTATCAAACTATTAATGGGCCCTCTAAATTATTTGTCTAGTTAGACATTAGTGGCTGTGGGTGAGAACAGTGGCGCCAGCAGGGGGGGGCCATGGCCACCCTGATATATTTGTTGGCCCCCCCACCACACACACACCGCCTCGCCAGTTATGGATACGTAGTAGTTTATCTGATATTTAACAACAAATACACAGCCAGCGAGTCGCTTGATTTGAGCTTCCAACGCTCATACTGCAGCCCCTCCCTCTCCCTCTGCTACCAGGGTAACACTCTGATACTCGCACGCACCACTCTGATACTCCCACGCACCACTCTGAGATTCGCACAGACAGCAGCAGGTTGCAGCAAAACGTTTCTTTCTACTGACTGAGGATCTGATTTGACAAAAATTCACCAGACTTCTAGAAGGTAAGTCGTATACGTTCGTTGCCTGTTAAGCCCAAGCGGCAAACTCTGGGGAACAGCCGGGAAGCCAATACGGAAGTGCCACACACTTCAGTTCATATATTGGCCGATAGGCGATGGCTGCAGACAGGAGCAATTTCCTTAGACCCCCATGTTAAAATGCCCAACTTTACAGCAGAAAAAAACATGTTTCTGTCCCTGGCTCCATACATTTTTATTATCGATATAGTTAGATTCCACCTTCATGATTATGGATCTGTGAGTGAATTGTTTTCTAACACGACCCTTTTATTTATATTAGGTCTTAAAGTTTGGGCATAAATTAGGGCGTGGTCACATTGAGTGACGGCTCTGTCAAGTGCCTGCCGCTGTTAGCTTCTCGTCTCTCTGCTAGCTGCTCCATGAAGCTAGCTACAGGGACTCTGCCTACTCAGCTCATCCAGGAAACACAACTTGTAGCCGGCCGTGGTTGTTTGTTCTTCATGCTTATATATCGGACTATTGTGACTCGCTCTGCGGTTAAAACAGACGGTGCATGAATGCGGTAAGTAAAATTCGAGTGCTTTATTTATGTGTTAATGATTTTAATCAGCTACGTAATGAATGGTAAGGCTTGAGTTAGCATGTAAGCTAGTGGTAGCTACATCGGTGCTAACGATGCTAATCGTAGCCTCCAAGTTAAAATCATAGACTGTATATATAAAGGTTAAAACGAAATAGACAAGTGTTAAGCGTTAAGTGGGATAATACTGTTGAACAAACGGCTTCTGTTTGAGGTTATAAAATAAGGTTACATCCTTGTAACTTAGAGATATTTTATTATGTAGGTAGAACTGTATGCATCTAAGGTTAATTTAAATTGGCTATGCTCAAGTATGTAGACAAGCTAATGTCGAAGTAGTGTCGTGAAATCAACCTCACAATAAGATGTGTGTATATTACAATTATTAATGTCATATTTCAAGATGATTACTTAGATATTACAATATGGTTGATTGAGCTGGAGTTCATTATCGAGCTTACAGGTTAACGTCACAGTCATCTGAAGAATGAACCCAAACCTTATTGTTTTTATTAATTGCATTACCAAATGGGTATCAAATAAACAGTAAGCATTGGTAACACAACTTCCAAAGTTACAGTAAAATAAAAAGGACTCGGACAATACACAATCCAACATGTTCAACAGAAGAGAATCAGTTATATTGTTTGTACACATGGTACTTTACATATATATGTTTGTTTAAGGTGTCCAGGTGATGCAGACAGGCTGGACCAGAGAGTGAGAGACAGAACTGGACTCCTCACAGCAGTGAACTTCAGCTCAGGTACAAAGACTCTTTTTTCATACTGTACAAAGAATCAAGAAAGATATTGGTTTAAATGAATGAAGTATTGACTTGAATACACTGATATACATTCCAATAAACAATACTAAATACTAGATCACCTACACATCAGTTAAGTTGAGGGTTTTTTCCATGCAAAAAGTTACATTTAGATATTTAGCAATATGACTTTGTCAGCTCTTTAATTTAATGTATTGAAGGCAAAGATATTTAACACAGTGAGAACTGCTACTATTTATCTCTCAATATTGTCTGTAAAAACGTGGTAAAAGTTATTCTTTCAGTGAGACAACAGAGCAAGCTTCTACAGTTGTACTACGTTTTGTAACATATATTTCAATGTTGATGAACTTCATACTGTTCATTCATAATCTGATTGTCTGTGTAGCTCACTGTTAAAATAAAAAAAAAACATTACAATTACAAAATAATTATATCTACAGCCCCTAAACACACAAACACACCGCTTTCATAAATAACACACTTGTTCTGCAATAATATGTTTTATGTTTCCTGTCATTTTTGTTAGGAAAGGACATGCCTGAAAGACACGACATTTTCTCCTTCTCTGAGGGTCAAGAAGAACAAGAGGATCATTAAAGGCTGATGTTATGAGATTTTAAGACCAGTATAGGACATTCACTAAGAAACTACTTTTATTGTAAAAACAGTCAGCTGATTGAATGCAGCTATTTCCACATCTACACTCCATCCGCTGATTATTTCTATTTGCCTCACTTTATGAGCTTCACATCACTTGTGCCTTGTACCGCGGAGTTTGCAACGTCACAAATAAATGGGGCCAATCTTCAGTCAGATGTGAATGTGTAATCTAACATTTTCAGTAAGAATAATGGACAAAAGGAATGCAAATACAAATACAATTTATTGAAATGTGAACCAAAAGTTAATCAAATGTTTTAAATAAAAAGCACATATGGACAGAAGGTGTAAACCTATTAAATGTATAAGTAAACACATTTAGTCAAATAAAGTGACAGACTAGGCCTGTGCAGTTGGTATCAGCTTTGCCCAGCATGGGCTCCTCCATCAGCCCTGGTCCTCCTCGCAGAGGAAAGACCCTCAGTCCTCTCCAAACCAACAGACAGGACGTCCATCACAGAGGTTTCTCCCTGAAGTCTCTGCAGCCCTCTGGACACCACGCTGTCTCAATCCGTCCACACTGAATATGAGAGGGGGAAAATGAAAATAATAAATGCTTTAAACAATAAGAAACATAAAGTTGACTGTTGAGTTGCTCAGTTTTTTTAGATTGTCAATACTATTACTGTATAACTAATATCTCAGGTTAAGAGGCACATTCAAATAAAGATTGGTCTTTAAATACATTTTGTCTTTTGAATTGTTTGTCTAAAGTCAAGGATCTAGAACTGGTACTTAGTTTGGTTATTATGCTGTTTGGAGGAGGCCTCACAGGTAAGAGCACTAACTAGCTAACATCACATGTACCTTAGCTTGACTTAAATGTATAGTTAAGTGATATCAAAATATAAATAACTAATGTCATGCAAACATTAATATATGCTTGATTCCAGTGTTGAATTTAGCACAATTGCATACAAACGTTAAGGGGTTTTAAGATTCTGAAGTATTATGCTAAAAACTCAATAACTTAGATTATTATTTATAGTTTTGCTGAATAGTTTCAAGGCCGCTTACCTTAGAAACGTAAAATGCGACGGCAGCGTGCAGATGGGGAGCATGTTAGCTTAGCTTGGTAGCTTCAGCTAGCTCTGGAACTTCCAGCTCGGTGGCAGCAAGTCCCGCCTCGGCTCCGCCTCTTTGCCCTTATTTGGAGAAGGCGGGAGTTGAACTCTGACGTCACTGTTGAGCCGTTAGTGGCCGACTCTGCCTACTAAGGGCTTCACGGCAACTCTGCAGAATCCTATGGGTGACGTCACGGACCCTACGTCCATTTATATATACAGTCTATGGTTAAGCCCCACAACACTTTAGGCTTTAGTGTGTTAGCTTTAGGTAGCAAAATACGGAGATATGCTTACCTTTAGCTGTTATTCTGATCAAAATGTGTGTTCAATGGCATTAAAACGAGAAAAACGCTGGAAGACCTGGAAAACAGGCTCGGGGGTCAGTAAAGGCTGGCTTGACTTCAGGTATAATTCGTCTGTAAACACACTTTGGCGGCTATCCTAGTTAGCGTTAGTTTAGCTTGCTAAGCTAACGTTAGCTGATGTCGGTATGCTGGGCTGGTGTAATGTGTAGGCTACTATTAATCACTGCTGTGTGTAATGTCAATTTGCAGAAAATGAAGAGAAAGTCAACAGACATCTCTTCTTATTTTAAGAAGAAGATGAGTAAAGGAGAGACAGAGCTGGCAGGGGAGCAGCAGCATAGGGCTAGTGAGGAGATGGCCGTATGCTAGAAAGTACACGTGGAACTCTGTTTTGTAAAAGTGAAACTAAAACCTAAGTAGGCCTACAGTTTTATTAATGTGATTGTGACCTTTGTAATAATTTAAGTCTTCTACACACTTTAGGTCTGCAGCTCCTTCAAAATGAAACGAGAATCTATGCAGTTTTTCCTCTTCTGTGTTCTGAGGTTATGAGCCGACCATTAGTCAAGTTTGTTTTCCTAATGTTCTGTATGTTAATTAAAAAAAAGGGTAACCAGTTTGTTTATAAAGTATAAATATACATTTTCAAAACAAATGGAATACAAGCTATATGTATTACTCTCACCACAGTGGACTAATCTAAAAAAAATTGAAATATGTCTCGTCACTTATTTTCTGTCTAATACTAAAAGGTGGTGTTTTGTATCATTTATAATGTTTTGAATTTGCTATAAAGGTCAATAATAGATGGTGTTTTTGTGTTCAATCACAGTATGCATTTACCATTTTATACCCCTTGTGTTTTTGAGTCCTGTTGAAATAAAATAGTCATGTTTTAAAACTTGATTCAATAAAGTCATGTCAATCATCTTTGATCCCAGTGTGACACAAACAGCTTTGTTCTAAAACTATTTATAACCTAGAGACATAATATAACTGAAGAACATGTTGTGTTGCTGTTGTGTATTGTATGTGTTGAGAATGCTGAACATTTTGTGCCTTACAATAAAGGAACTTATTTAAATTAAGCTGTATTTGTCTTTTTAAAAGGAAAGAACAACTAGCATATAAAAAACAAAACAATAAATCACCAACACATGTACACATAACACAAAACAAGGTTCTTTTAAATGTTGTTTGAAGTAAAATGTTAACTATCCGTATTATATTCACTTCAGATGAATAGTATCAGGAAATGTAAAATAAGAAACCAAAGTATATCAGTAGGTGATTCTCTTTGCCATTGTTTTCATCTAGTCTATACTTTTACAACAATTACATTCTTGGTTTTGGTGGGCCACCCCAAGATTTTCAGTGGCCCCATTTGGCCACCCCTATGAAACATTTCTGGAGGCGCCACTGGGTGAGAAGTCAACAACACAAAGATTATGTATCTGGAATTTTGAATATGTCACAATAAACCCCGTTGATCTGTATGAGTGTGAGGCTGCAGTCGAATAGTCCATTTAGCTGGAACCTTCCTAACCGAGTGAAATGACCCGGAAGTCCCTCAGTGGCAGCCATGATAAGTGCCATTCGAATTCTCTAGAATGATAGGAAAGGAGGTTTCAAACTTCCTTTATAACCTCCTTTAGCTTAGGAACCACTGGACCTCCCTAACCGAAAGGAGAGGAGAAAATGCTGCCCCACAATGCCTTGCAGCCGCAGCATTTGACGTCACTCAACAGTCGGCCGTTCACGGACACAAACGATTATGACGGAGAAATTATATCATGAAAGTTACGGTGCTTATTAAGCATTTTAAAACGTATGTGGTAAGTTGCCAAAGTGCTTTGTTTTGAACGTTCATCAGTATTATAATAAAAAAGAGAAATATGAACGTTAGTTTTTACTGAAATGATCAAATAAAGTCAACATTTCACTGAGCTGTGTGGGGTTTGTTCAACTTTTAAAAGATGTTTGAATGGTGATATACACAGTGATAGGTGTTAAATACTACACGTTTATAATAAATACATTTGTATTGATTTTAAGATATTTTCATAGTTCATACAATCATACGTATTGGGATCATTTGTATTAATGTGGACCGGAGGGAGAGGGTGATGAGCAGAAGTTTCACTTTTTTATTTCAATTCCAACTTTGGTCATGAAGAATATGTTTCTCTGTTGTTCATAAAGCATAAAGCAACAGCATCAGAGCACGGTGCAGAGTCTCTAGATGAGTCCGTCGTTCTTATTAAACATCCATGTTGTAGTCCGCTGTATAGAAAACTGTAGTTTCCATAGTTTCCCCACAGCAGCAGACGCACACAATGACGTCCGCTGGCGCATCATAAACACGTCGGATAGTGAAAGTGCATTCGGATTCTCTAAAGTACCGCAGTCTCTTCTCCTAAATCCTTTTGAATTTTCCTATCCACTATCCCTTAACCCCGTGATGTTTCACTCAGAGGTCAAGGAATAGGAGATAGGGTTAGAATTTAGGAGCTGATTTTTAAACTATCCGAACGCAACCTGGGTGTAGACCAAGCGGCAAACTCTGGGGAAGAGCCGGGAAGCCAATACGGAAGTGCCACACACTGCAGTTCATATATTGGCCGATAGGCGATGGCTGCAGAAAGGAGCAATTTCCATAGACCCCCATGTTAAAATGCCCAACTTTATAGCGGAAAAAAACATGTTTCTCTCCCTGGCTCCATACATTTTATTATCGATATAGTTAGATTCCACCTTCATGATTATGGATCTGTGAGTGAATTGTTTTCTAACGCGACCCTTTTATTTATATTAGGTCTTAAAGTTTGTGCATGCATTAGGGCGTGGTCACTTTGATTGACAGATACGTGCCTCACTGTCAGCTAACAGCAACTTGTCCACTCTGCTAGGCTACAACGTTAGTTAGTCATAGTACTGTACTTGACCCTTTAGCTTTAGCCGTGTTCGTGGTGATATACCAGACAATTAAGATGTCGTGCTGTGCGCTTGAATGTACTAACAGAACTTCCAAGAAGTCTACTCACAGCTTTTTTCGGTGAGTAAAATGATAATATTATACATGTTAACCCCGTTAGCAGGTGTTTGTGTGCTTGTTAGCTTAGCTTGTTATGTAGCTAGCTAAGGACGTAACCCTTTATGCATGTGTATATATATATACAGTTTAGTTTATGATTCAGCCTTGGGTAAGACTTTTATAGTCTATGGCTATGACGCCCATAATGCTAAATGGGAGCAAATGTTAAAAGGGGACCCAATTATCCCAGTGGTGGCCGCTGGAGTCCGCCGCCGAAGCTATCCGGAGCCGTAGCTCACCCTTTGCGGCTCCGTTAGCTTCGGCCAGCAGCGGAGCCCGGCGTTATAACTGAGATCAAGGAATGCAGCGAAACGCGGACTTGGTTCGCCTGCAGCCCGCTATAGTATTAGCTAAAGAAATTATGTTGAACAAGGCTTATTAAGCTGAACATCGCCACAATTGTTCTGCTATGTATCGGTACTTATTTTATTTTATTAACGTGTGAATGACAAGCATTAAGAATAACAACAAATAGCTATTTATCTTGCATATTGTCTCGTTTGATTATGAATGTAACGTTTATATAGTGGAACTACACTGTTTTATCAAAACCAAAGTGCCACGCAGTAACTTGGTAGGCCCATGCATGTATTTCAGCAGGAAATGTGCAACCTAGATTACATTTACCAACACAGACTATATAGAACTATTTGTAAAAGTTGTTCATGCGTTACTAAGTGAATATGGCATTAACCCTCCTGTTGTCTTTGGGTCGGTTTTCATGTATTTTTGAATAAAGGTTTCCTTTCGGTGATCCAGACAGGCTGGACCAGTGGGTGCTGAACATCCGGAGGAATACATGGACCCCCAACGTTTCTTCTCGCCTGTGCAGTGCACACTTTGAGAGTCATCCCTTCAGCACGGACTCATGGGTACAGATCCTTTTTTTAAAACAAAATAACTTGGTTCCATTTGTGAGTGTAAATTGTTGTTACTAATTAAATACATGTTATACATTATACAATGCTAAATAATTGCTATGGCACAGCTTGCACATCAGTGATGAGTAATGTTCTTTTTATTAAAGGCCAAATTAAGATTTTGCCAGTTAAGTAAAGAAAAATAGAAATCGATTTGTTTGCAAACCATCACATTTCTCTTCAATTTATGCAAAGACTCTTTATCATAGATAGAGAATTGCCATTTCCCCCACATACTCTATGTTAAAAACAGATGAATTATATTACCTTTTTTTTTACATTATTTTAATAGCAACATTCATTCATCTGTTGTCATCTTATAACTTATTTATCTTAACAGCTATCACTGTAAAAAAAAAAAGATTTAATTTAATTTGACTATACAATATTTATCTTTACATTCTGTTCTTGCATATGTCTTATTATATTTACGTGTATATAGATTTCTGCCTGCACTAATTTATTATTCTTAATTTAATTTTGAATTTCTTTTATTGTTTTATGTCTTATATAACTGTTGCATTGTTGGAGGAGCTCGGGACAGATGATTTGCATTGCCATTCCCACACTGTAGCCTATGTGCTATGACATAAATCCTTTGAATCTGAATCTTGGAAACACGTAATTGTTGAATGGATTAACTGCATAGTTAACATGTTGGCCCTCTATTGTCTTTTATAATGCACACTTACATTTAAAACAACATTATTCAAAAGAAAGTTGAATATCTACAGACCTCAAAAAGTTATTTTATGTCCATCCATCCATCCATCTTCTCCCGCTTATCCGTGGTCGGGTCGCGGGGGCAGCAGTTCCAGCAGAGAGCCCCAAACTTTCTTTTCCCTGGCGACATCAACCAGCTCTGACTGGGGGATCCCAAGGCGCTCCCAGGCCAGCGAAGAGATATAATCCCTCCACCTGGTCCTAGGTCTACCCCTTGGTCTCTTCCCAGCTGGACGTGCCTGGAACACCTCCCTAGGGAGGCGCCCAGGTGGCATCCTAACTAGGTGCCCGAACCACCTCAACTGGCTTCTTTCGACGCGAAGGAGGAGCGGCTCAACTCCGAGTCCCTCCCTGATGACCGAACTTCTCACCTTATCTCTAAGGGAGACACCAGCCACCCGGCGGAGGAAACCCATCTCGGCCGCTTGTATCCGCGATCTCGTTCTTTCGGTCATGACCCATCCTTCATGACCATAGGTGAGGGTAGGAACGAAAATGGCCCGGTAGACAGAGAGCTTTGCCTTCCGGCTCAGCTCCCTTTTCGTCACAACGGTGCGGTAAAGCGACTGCAATACCGCTCCCGCTGCTCCGATTCTCCGGCCCATCTCACGCTCCATTGATCCCTCACTCGAGAACAAGACCCCGAGATACTTGAACTCCTTCACTTGGGGTAAGGACTCATTCCCTACTTGGAGTGGACAGTCCATCGGTTTCCTGCTGAGAACCATGGCCTCAGATTTGGAGGTGCTGATCCTCATCCCAGCCGCTTCACACTCGGTTGCGAACCGATCCAGTGAGTGCTGAAGGTCGCAGACCGATGAAGCCATCAGAACCACATCATCTGCAAAAAGCAGTGGTGCAATCCTTAGTCCACCGAACTGCAGACCCCCCCCCCCACGACTACGCCTCGAAATCCGATCCATGTATATTACAAACAGGATTGGTGACAAAGCGCAGCCCTGGCGGAGGCCAACCCTCACCGGAAATGGGTCCGACTTACTGCCGAGGACCCGGACACAGCTCTCGCTTTGGGAGTACAGAGATTGGATGGCCCTGAGTAGAGACCCCCTCACCCCATACTCCCGCAGCACCTCCCACAGTAACTCCCTGGGAACCCGGTCATACGCCTTCTCCAAGTCTACAAAACACATGTAGACCGGATAAGCGTACTCCCAGGCCCCCTCCAGGATCCTTGCGAGAGTTATTTTATGTGTTTTTGTTTATTATTTTTATTAGGGAAGGAGATGCCTGAAAAACACTGCAGTGCCCACCATTTTCTATTTCACCAATGGCAAAGAACAACAGCCTGGAAGGAAAAGCAGGGTGAGTAACAATGACGAGGTAAGTGACACTCCTAGTTCGACTGTTGACAGCAAGGAGGAGGTTGCAGATGTCGACCATGGTAGTGGTGAAAACAGTCTTGCTGCTGATCAGAGCAATATCATTATGATACAAGGCACGCCTGAAGAAGCCTTTGTTGTTCCACATGTGGAGCATAATGACATTCCAACAGTCAATGCTTGTGAGGAGGGTGTTGGTTTGGGGAGCAGCAGCCAACAAACAAAACAAATTGGAAAACACACAGACTCCGCCTCTGTTCACTCTTACACTTGGGCTTTAAACTAAGACGGGTCATACTGAATAGTTTGTGCACACATTTCTAACATGTGATCTTTCTTTCATGTAGGACGCTTGAGGGAAGTTGCAACGCCTCGGCCAATGGGATGTCTTCTCCACGTGAAAGAGATTGAAGGCATCATTTATAACTTGAGACAATTTTCCAAAAGTTATGACTTGTATTGGCTTAGATAGTAATGGATTACATCGAACACGAATCAAGATCGTATAGAAAAAAATGAAAGTGTAATCCTTAGTTACATAGGAAGAGATGTAATCGGATTAGTTTTACTTTTTTTAATAATAGGGAAACTCAGGATTACAATCTTATTCAAAACCTAAAAAGAGCATATAGTGGTTGTTGTAAAATGATCAAATGGTATCTCTTCTCTGGAAGCCGTACTGTTCTGAATCTCTACACCTACTGCCTGAATCTGCTTTATGGTATTATATTATACATTTTAAGTAAAAAAATCATATTCATATTTCTTCTCTCCTGTGTTTATTTGCATTACATTTGATATTGAAGTAATCCAAAACAAAAAGAAAGTTATCACGTTACATTACTTTTATATCTTGATACTCACATGAAGTTACTGGTTGTGTTTTTGGCAAGTAGCCCTCCCAAGCCTGTGCATAAGTTATATCATTTTAATTACTGATACAGTTGTTGCACATCTTTAATTTATTTTGTAGTGTACTTAAAGGGATAGTGGAAATTGAACCCCAAATAGTTTCGTTTTAACTTATATACAAACATAATTACGTACCAAAACAATCACACCTGATTAAAAAAATATAATAATTGCCTTACGCATGTTAGAAGCACTTTATTGCAGCTTCCCCGAACTTTTTTAGAAACGAAATGATCGAGTCAGCCAAACCGGAAGTGAGGAAAACTCAGGAAGACGAAACAACAAACCATGGCGTCTATGCACAATGAACGTGGAAGGGCAAATATACCAGACAAAGAAGAAGGATTGTACGAGGTATCCAGTGATGATAGCGAGTCAGAAACATCCTCTCGGCTTTCCTGCGAAAATGTAGTTTTAGGAACTGAATCTGAATCCGGTTCAGTAAGCGACGATGGTGAGAATATTGAGCCAGACGATGGACCATTACGTCCTTATTTGTTCGAGCCCGAGGTGATGGAGTTAGTTCACGGCATGGGCAATGGCGAGGATGACCAGGACCAGGCGCCAGATGATGCACCCCTACGCACAAATAATCTTGACTGGTAGGTCCCTAAGCATAGCTCACGCTAGGCGCTATATTATATATTGCAAAAGTTGGCATGCATGCACTGTAGGCCTATGGCTATGCCCGAGGATGACTGCATGTAGGGTACATTTCATAACATACCAGGGTCAGGTTCACATAAATTATCTTGTCACATTTATTATTGTATATGTAACAGCCTTATGGGCATTAATTACATGAATACATTTAAATGAATTGTATACTAGCATGATATACAGCTAGAGCCAATCGGTCTTTTGACGTAGTAGGGTCCTAATCCTAGGCTAGCCAGGCTGCCTGTCAAGTGTAGGCTGTACTCACAGTACTGTTAGTCTATCATGTCTATATGATGACTGTAGTGTACACATTCGACACTGTGTACCGGATTATCGGATGACGAGGCCTCCGGTCGCCTAATCGACAGGCAATAAATGGCGTTGTACACAATGGTACAGGCTAATGATGCATTAAATCAGCCAGAAAACATAATAAAATACTCGTGCCTCGTCCAATGTTTGTGCCCGTCTTCCTTTGTTTTCGTCATCACCCGAAGATTCCCGAAGTATTTCGTTTCATTGAGAGGGCGTGGTCGGGAGCAGTTAAATTGAAAATAAAATGAAACTAGGCGCATGAAATAAAAAAAAATTGTTTATTATGCTTATTTTTAATAAAAATACATAAGTTAAACCCAAAATTCGCGGATTTCCACTATGCCTTTAAGTCATACAATGATTCGAAACCTTTACTTTTCATAAAATGCAAGATGTAACTTTCAATGTGGCTTGTGTATTTATCACATTTTCAATGTAAATAGATCTGATTAAATAAAGAGTAAAAGCACAATCTTAAATGTTGACAGTTATCATTTTCCTATGCTTATTGTTAATGTAGTGGTGTTATGAACAAAATGTTGTCCTAAAGGAAATTAAGATGTTTTTTATTTGTTGACAAAAGATTTAAAGTAGATGCTCACAACATGTGGGAACATTTATAGAGAAAAAATGTTCTATTGTAAAACAAATATTTATCTGCATACTGAACAATTTAGAAACTCTCTAAAAGGTATTATCTTCTGTGACGTTACGACCCTGTAGGGATTGTGGGTGTTGCACTTCATAATTACATTCTATGGTAGGCTTATGACATTGATGCCAACATACATGGGACTAGGGGAGACCTTCCTGTTGTTTGCATTGTCACTGACAAATGACAGTGTAGTATTCATTGTCAAGATTTTGTGTTTTTAAACTTGGGACTCTTTTCAGACTGCTCCGGCTTGGGAAAAGATTTGAGCCTTAATGTGTAATGTTTTCTGTATTGTATGGTAAGCTTATCCTTTCATTTGATAGTCCCATTTGGATGTGATAGCTAACATTTTCAGTAAGCAGTAGACAAAAGAAGTGAAAATATGAATGTAATTTATTTTCAATATTTACATAAATACATAATTATTTTAACAAATAAAATAACAAAAAACATCATAACAAATACAAAATAAAAGGTTTGACAGACAGCCATGCCCAGCATGGGCCTGGAGAGCTGCAGAGTCCATTGGGGGTAAGAGGGGGGGGTGGGATGTGGGGAAGAGGAAGAGCAGCCATGTTAACAGTGTTATGGCTACAGATGTAATATCTAACTCAACATTAGCCATGACAGTCTGGGCTTAGCAAGGGCCTTAGAATACATACTCTAAAGGCCAAATCCAAAAACAGTGATACTGACATTTTAGCAGTTCACAGTCTTTGGAGGTGGTCTTTCAGGCAATTGGCTAGTGACTTTACAAAAAATATCATTTCCCCTAGGGGTGAAATTAACTTCATCTCGCAAAAACAGCCCAGGACTGTCATGTCTAATGTTGGAGTGGTCAACAATGGCACCATTTAGGCTATGAACAAAAGTAGCCATAACACTGTTAACAAACTTCCGGGCCTTGTCCATTTTGACAGGATTTGCACCAGCCCTCCACCGGCGCCTCTGGTTCATCTGGGAGAGCATGATCTTCATGCCAGGGTGCCGATGGTGAAGCTGGTGCAGGTCCTCCTTCATCTGGTTCAGCAACTGAACACTGGGCACATCCCCCAAGTCATTGCCGCCACAGTGGATGAGGAGGACATCCGGGACTTCTCTTCCTCGCAGGGAGTAGGAAAAGAAAGGGAGGACACCTCTCCAGCGCAGTCCACCCCAACCGAACCAGCACACCCTCAGGTCGAGGCCAAGGTTGCTGCCGATGGTCTCTGTAGCTCTCTGGGCTCCACGCCGGACATAGCTGTCTCCGATTATCCATACAGTCACTATGGGAGGAAAATAAATGAGAGCAACAAATGCTTCAGATCATGAGGAATATCAAATCAATTATAAAGGGTTTCTCATTTTGTTCCTTTGACAATAACATGCAAAATAACTATGAAATCACACCTGTATGGTTAAAAGTAACAAGAGAGCAAAACCTCAAAAAACAGATTAACAGCACACAGTTTATATATATATATTTATATACTGTGTGCTGTTTATCTACAATTGTGCACACATGTATATGTATAGTATGTTTGTGTGTAATGTCAACCATCTGAAGTCATGTAAAGTAAGCCAGGACCATCAACTTACAGGTTGTGCAGTTTGGCGTGGAGGAGGTTGCCATCTTCATTTTTCTTAATGCTGAAATAAATAAAAATGGTTTAATCAATATAAAAGCACCTTTCTTTTTCTACAGTCATATTTCATTAATCACATTTAATTCACGCAACACTGGCCATATCTCTGCTAGTTTACAAAGTTTAGTTACAAATGACATTTATATTTGAAAAACGGTGAAGCACTTAAAAAACAATTGTATTGTGTAGGTTCAAGAACATTTAAATCAAAAGAACAAGTTTTGTAA
The DNA here is from genome assembly GCF_902827115.2 of Pseudochaenichthys georgianus. Classification (NCBI taxonomy): domain Eukaryota; kingdom Metazoa; phylum Chordata; class Actinopteri; order Perciformes; family Channichthyidae; genus Pseudochaenichthys; species Pseudochaenichthys georgianus. The sequence continues at coordinate 18,646,604 of NC_047505.1, forward strand.
AGTTACAGGGTATCTTACCTTCAGAATATGCCGGGAACGAGGAGCAGTGACCGCAAGCTGTGTTGTTAGCATAGGTTGTTAGCTTAATACTGAATAGAGCATGTTAGCTTAGCTTCTTAGCCTGAGCTAGGTCTGGAACGTCACGCTCGGTGGCAGCAGGTCCCGCCCTGTCCCACCTCGGCTCCGCCTCAGCACCGCCTCTTTGCCCTTATTTGGAGCAGGCGGGAGAAGGCGGGAGTTAGACTCTGACGTCGCTGTCGAGCCGTTAGTGGCCGACTCCGCCTACTAAGGGCTTCACGGCAACTCTGCAGAATCCTATGGGTGACGTCACGGACCCTACGTCCATTTATATATACAGTCTATGGTGTAGACCGGTGTAGACAGAGGTATCATCATCATTGCTGTGTCATGAATTAAACTCTGGCGACATCTTGTGGTGTTTATTTAGATGTGTACGCTCTTCTTCTCTTCAGCATATATGCCAGTCTATGGCCCGGCCCCTTTCTTTACGTCACCAAACGTGACCAGGAAGTCCACTGAAACCAAAGCGACATCATGGCAGAATACACAAACCCACGTGAGTTTGGTAAATAGCCAATTTTAACCCCAAAAACGATAGCTGTTAAACATATAAACCCTTTTTTTGGCTGACGTTTAATTTTAAAACGTATATAGTGGAATAACTGTGAATTTAGTTACGTCAAACGTTAAATTATATACCTTTTCCCTAGCTGCAACGTTGATGCTAATGTCTGAGGAGACTAGCTTACTAAAACATAGCGAAAAGTTACCGTGTGCATGCAGCTGTAATGAGGTTTTATTTCTATAAAATGTGACGGGGTTGCAGACGAGATGCCCGAGCTCTCTGACGGTGAGGATGAAGACATTGAGGATGAGCAGCTGTGGCAGTGTATGGATGAAGATGACAGTGAGCCAACTAAAGTCACCTGTCTGTTCTGTGACAGGTGAGATGACTTTCAGCTAATCTTACAGAACATCTTTACTGTCAGACTTCTCTTTCACTGGTTGTGTCTATTTACCGAAACCTCAAACACATAATAAGTTACTTTGGTTTTTAGTCTGCACAGCCAAATGTCATTACTGTTTAGTACCTGTTTTAAAACCATAGGACTGTGATATAGAGTGCTTTGCTTTTACACCTGCAAGAAAAGATGCATGTTGCATTTTAGTTAAGGTCAAAGTCCTTAAAAAATTACATTTTTACAAACGAAACCAAAGGAGTCAAACAAAAGTTACTAAAAAAGATAACTTGTTGATTGAACACGCGGTTTTTTTTTTTAACTTGATTTTTTAACACAAATTGACAAGCAATGATGATATAGCGGTTGTGTTGTATGTAATGTGACAGTGTTACATTACAGCTGTGAAAAACATAACATACAATACAACAACAACACAAACAGCTTGGTCATACATGTCATACAAAACACATAATCTCCCTTTTCAGGTCAGAATAAAAATCAAAGATAATAAAAAAATGTATTACATTTTTATTTTAAATGTAAAATTGTATTTGTTCTTATTTGTCTTATTCGAACTTTAAAATTCAACTCAATGAAATGACTAAGTACACAGAGCAGTAACATGCAAAGCAGTTTAACTAGCTTTTAACCTATTAAACAGGGGAAATATGTGATTACTGTTGATGTGCTTTAATGGGTTATATACATGGCTTTATTGCAATCAGTTCTAAGATTGCTTTCTGAGACGTTTTTACAGTCAGCTAATTCGATTTATTAGTAATTAAGCCTTTTAAAACACATGCTAAAGTCCCTTACCAGCTATCATAAAATGGTTTGTTGGCTTTTACACCACAAATGAGGCGATCCAACTGTTTTGTATTCATACAATTCAGGGTGTAATTCTATGCTTTACTGGTTGTGATCCAGTCAATTCTCTACACAGCAAAGTAATACATCTCAGGATCCGTTACGACGTTTGAAGATGAACGCATGGAAGTTTACTGTATACATTTAATTAAACATATTTCCTCACTTGGTATGTTTTAGGTTGCTGAGCTCCGTGCCGGCCACCCTGCAGCACTGCGTTGTTGAGCACCAGCTCAACCTGGTGGACGTGATGAGAAAACACAGTAAGCAGGCACTAATGCTTTCTGTGTCAGAGGAATATTCGGTTTTTAAAAGATGTCTCACTTTTTTGTTTTCCCTCATTAGATCTAGATGACTATGGTTACATAAAAATGATCAACTTCATACGGTCAACAGTAAGTACAATCTGTCACAAGATTTAATGTTCACACTATATTGTTAAATTGATATATTGTTTGGTTTTTCCTTGATGTTTGCGACTTTTGTTTTTACCTTGTGTTCACTGAGCATAGAAATTGCTAACGTTTCGATCCAAAAAACATCACAAAGTATGCACTGAAAAATAGCTAACTCAATGAAATATATATTTAAAAAAAGTGCAATAGGACTGATGGATCTTTGTCTACAGAAATGTGATGCAGCCTGTCTAGCAGGGCTGCCCGACGGTCCTTTACCCTGGGAGAGTGAAGACTTCCTGCGGCCAGTAATCCAGGACGACCCCCTCCTGCAGATAGGTACGGAACTGCTTTCGTTTGATTGAACTCAGTTATAATCTCAATAGATATGTCCGTCTCATTAGACAATATTTGCAAAAGTTTATTAGATTTTCAAAACTACTTATGAAACTGTCTTGTAAGGTTCTCACCAAGGCATAACACATTCACATTTAGCAGTTGCTCAGCAGTGGTCCGTAGGAAAGAGTTGAAACATGTTCAGTAAGTGCCATTGAATATAAAATACATAATTTTCCAAGTATAAATTGTAGAAATGTGAATAACGATGCACATTTTTGTATCTCAATATCTACTTAAAGACATCCCTGGTGTTGGGCTAGGTTGTGCACACATACAGTCACAAAAGTAGTTGCAGTGTGCGAAAAAGTACACGTCCCACCGTCCGGGACGTGTTATTTACAATATCGGACAAGTAGATCTTTCAATTGACTTGTCCGGCGGACAAGTGATGCTTTTCGGCCTGATTTATTAACAAATTATTGATACATTCAGTTTACAAAAGGCAGAACTCATTCGCAAATTGTACGTGTCCGCCATTGTTCGTTTAGAAATGTTATTTCGGTTCTGCTTGTCGATTCCTAAGGAAATGCATCTCGCCGCTTTCTGTACAGTTAGACGGGGGCGGGAACAAATAACAATTGTCCGGTACCGGGATTAATAAGAGTTGTGAGGACAGGAGGCGAGGCTGAGCCCCGCGGACCGCAGCTCTCTCTCTCTATGCTCCGTATCAGCTGATCGCTGCGCGGTGCAGCTCAGCGTCTCTCTCTCTCTCTCTTTCTACACACAGCGGATCCGCTGCCCGTTTAACAGCCTAATCTTTGTCAAACTTTCTTATGTTCTTTCTCTAACACATAATGAAGGTTATTAAGCGTTTTAACTCCTATGTTGTTAATATTGATGCCATTTCCTTTATGAAGTAAAGCAGCCTCTCTGTCTGTGTCCTCGCGCTGTCCTCACATCCCCGGACCCCCAGACTCGGAGGAGCACAGGGATGTCAGTATTGTTTATGAAGCAGGGTATAGAAAGTACATTATTGAAATGAAAATACTATTTATTTACTTTTACAAACAGTGAGCAGCTGGGCAGCTGCAGCATGTGTATTGCAGGCAGGGCCGCCCCTGGCCAACTTGGGGCCCCAAGTGACATTGTGAGATGAGGCCCCCCCCCCCCGCAACCGACAGGAGTGAACTTTTTTTCTTTTCTTCTCGAAACAAAGTAGGCTAATATAATAATATAAATATAATTCCTGTTTATTATTATTATTATCAACACTTTTTTATGCAGTGAGGTAAATGGTTGTGCATGTATGTCGTTCAGTATGCGTTTACAGGTGAATACGTCTGCATTTCCTGCCAAATACTATTCTCAAAAAGATTAAAATATAATTAATGCAAATAAACAACTTCTATTAATAATAGCGGCCCTGATTGCAGGACATGTGTAAGCGTGCAAGCGTCTTTGAGTTGTAGAAAAGCGCTAGGCCTCTAGGCTATACATCTAATGTGTCATTATTATTATTATTATTAGGTTATGTCCTATGTGTTGGACATGTGTGGTTGGACTCTGTCTCACAGGCAGGTTGCAGTGTAACATCAAAGGACACTGGGCCAACTGTACATTCTCAAACTGCACCACTTAGAACTAACTAAACAATGCAGAGATTATTTTTATATAATTGTATTCAATAACCGAAAGAAATTAAAAAGTATGAAGTGATTTGTAAATAGGAATACAGATTTGACTTAATGTTTTCATAAATATATTTTTCTCCCAGTTTGTCATGGGACTTATTTACCCTCTCAAAGAACCGGAATCGAGAAACAAAAATAACCGGAATCGAAAAGCAGAACCGGAATCGTTAAAATCCAAACGATACCCAACCCTATGTGTGATACAGTAAAATCTTACCGCTCACTTACGTTAGCGGTGTCGTAAAAACCGTGGGAAAATGTAAAATACGATGGCGAAGAAGAAGATTCCAGTGGCCCCACATTTTTGTTCATTCTGGACAAGTGAAAATGTATTCGGACAAGTAAATTGCCAAACTCACTTGTCCATGGACAAGTACTCTCTAAAAACTTTTTCTCACACTGAGTTGTGGGAAAAAACATTTTTAAAGCGAGAGCTCCACATAATCATTTAGTAGATAACATTTCTCTTGTATAGCTGTTTTTAACCTTTACTGTTAGTGTTATTGTTCCGAAATGATTGAAGGAGCTGGATTTAGTTTTGGGTGTAGGTGCAGAGAGCATTAGTGGAGTTATGGGAGTGATATATATTTTCCTGTTGAGAAAAAGTGTGACTTTTGTACCTTTCTATTGAGCACCGAGCCTGGCTGTAGAATTAAGCCTCTCTGTCTCCTCTGTTGTGCAATCCTCACTGTATGGTTGTAAATGTGCGGAAATGGCAGCTGCAGCAAGAAGCCTTTGCTCTTTGATGATGTTTGTAATTGATATTTGAGCTCAGGCTTTATTAACAACTGGTGACAATCTAAAGCTATAACATCCTTTCAGGAATAAAAACAAACACACAACATCTAATTAATGGACATTTCCTTGGAAAGAGTAATGAGAGTTTTCCCAAAACCACTGGCAGGTTTGAATATTAGATTAAAAAACCAGGTCCTTAAAACCCCTAGGAGTTTGTGCATTTCAAGAAAGAAAATCAAGGCCTTGACAATGGTTAAAAAAAGACACAGATAGACCTAGATCAGCGATACTCAACCCGCGGCTCGCGAGCCGCATGCGGCTCCTTTAAGACTAGTTGCGGCTCTTTTAAGTCCCACTTAAAAAAAAAAACTGTAAAAAACAAAAACATTGTCAGCAGAATTCATCAACATTTCATTATCACTCACAAGTCACACATCAGTCATCACACACATCAGTCTATTAAGCCGCCCCCCCCATCCCTCTGAACAACCAATCACAAATTATTTCAGGTTTCTCGCTCTGATTGCAGGTGCGCGAGATAATTGCTGGGAAAACTAGCTTACTATGCAAAAATGGTAAAGGAATATAGGAAACGAAAATATGAAGAGGAATATCGAACATTTAAAGAGGACTGGGAACTTGAGTTTTTCTTCGTCTCCACCGGTTCGGGAAAATGCATCTGCCTGCTTTGTGACAACGTCGTTTCACAATTTAAAAGGTCCAATTTGCAGCGCCATCACGACACAAAACACCCGAAGTTCAGTACCGACTTTCCGAAAGGTGGAGAGTTGAGGGCGGAAAAGCTGGCGAGACTCAAACGGAACCGAACTGCTCAAAAAAACGTATTCCACACTAATACGAGCGACAGAGCGACAGAGGCATCCTGTGATGATCAGTAAACATGCTGTCTGTTATCTGTTGTTATGGGCAGTCAGCAATGTGTGTTTTGTGGTTGCAGTGAAAATAATAAATCACAGTTATTGCACTGTACATTATGCTTTTCATTCCTTAGTAACATATTACTATTATCCATATTCTCAAATGCATAATGGTTTCAGGGAGGAAAGGAGCGTTTTTGGATTGTGGCTCTTGCAAAAAAAAATTTTTGTCAATGTGGCTCCTGATTAGGACAAGGTTGAGTACCACTGACCTAGATCATTCAAATTTCTTGAATTCATATTGATCAAGAAATACATTTTATTCCAGAAATATTAGTTATTGCTAGATTTACTGTAACAGCACAATTGAGATGTGAACACACATGCAAACCTCTGCATCTTTTTGAAGTTGTGTAAAGTCTGCCAATTCTCATTTAACAATTAATTTCACAATTTTTTTAATGTTGCTCTAATCAACCTTCTCCTGGTCTCAAACTATTTAGTGTTTGATACTTGAATTTGAGAACATTTGCCCTGAGAAAGTCCTTACATTTGATGTTTACGATGTTTGTGCAGCAGCCCTGTGAAATACTCTCGATAAACATGGAGCTCAAAATACACAAAATGTAAACTTTGTCTTCCTGTATTTGAGCTTGTGTTAGTCACTGTATTCAGCCTTTACGCTCTGTGTTTCTGGCAGACCCTGAGGATCTCTGTGAGGGGTCGAGCCTGTCGGCGTGCCAGTCGTCTGGGGCCAAGTCCCATGATGCACAGGAGCAGAGGATACAGGCCGCTGAGGATGCGCTGACCAGATCCCTGGAAGACATGCAGAAAATCAAGTCAGTGACATTTCTGCATTTTTTTTGTTGTAACCTCTAGATCAGGGCTTCTCAAACTCCGGACCAAAGTCCGGATCCGGACTGAACTACAAATCAATCCGGACCGAACCGTGTCCCATTATAAAAAATTATACAAAATAAAAACTTTCTCATTCTGATGTAAATTAATGTATATTTTCTGATGCGTTGTGAGAATGAACGTGCATATATATTTACTTGTGTGCGCGAGCGTGACACGCATTGCATTGGGGTGACTTTACTGGCATTGATCCGGACCAGTGACCTTGTATAAAGTTCACAAGTGGACCTTTAATAAAAAAGTCTAGTTTGCTCTAGATGTAATAAGGTTGACCTATCAATTGATTTCGTGTCAACATTGGTATACAGTCTACAGTCAACTAGGGCTGTGCAATTAATCGTATTTTAATCTCGACGATTATTAAAACGATTATTATTTTTATAATTTTTTTATTGGTTTTTCAGTTGAATTATACTTAAAGTTCAGGGTAATCAACTGTTAAAAACATACTGTTCTCATTTTTCTTTTCAATAAATGGATGTTTTCAAAGTAAATGGATAATCGTTTTTTAATAATCGTGATATCAATTATTGACAAAAATAATCGTGATTATGATTTTTGCCATAATCGAGCAGCCCCTACGGTCAACCCTTGTAAGCTTGCAGTGTGTTCTGCGTGTTTACTTCTGCACTTCCCCCTAATGGCCTGCAGAGGGCCACAGTGAACCCAGTATTGCAGAAACATCCACTAGAATACCTTGTGGAAGAAGTTTGGAGCAAGGGAAAAGATTTATAAAAAAAAAGGAGGAAGGAAAATTCCACTGCAGCATGGAGGTTAAAGTGAGGAGGGGAGGTAGGAAGGAGGGGGGCAATAAGGGAAAATTACAGAAAGAGTGAGGCTGGGGGGGTTGGAAGAGAGTTAGAAAGATTAATGCCTCCCATCTCCTCCATTTACTGCTACGTCCTGCATGAAGGTTGTGTGTGCTTTCTGCTTTCTGGTCGCTGCTCTTGTCCCGTGTACTAAATCTATATATATGAGAAGTGAAACGCAGATTTGTCCCGTGTTCTCGCAGGCTGCTGGTTCAGGGTCTGGTGATGAACACAGACACCGGCCGACCTGGCAACCTGGGCACCGTGGCCGAGCTCCGAGAGGACGAGGACGAGGCCTACTTCAGCTCCTACGGCCATTATAGCATCCATGAGGAGATGCTGAAGGTCTGTGTTCTGCAAACACACACACACACACACACACACACACACACACACACACACACACACACACACACACACACACACACACACACTGACCGGGCCTGCAGGTCTCATCGCAGTGTTGTGAGTCACTACCCCACGGCTGCAGAAATCTCCGCAGAGTAAAAGTGTGCTCATCAGCGTGCGTCTTGGCTTAAAGATTTCCATGTAGCATGCATATGAAAACGATCATCTTTATGCACACTTTGCTACTGAGGACAAGTCATTTTCTCAAAAGTGATAAATCAGCAATAAATGTTGCGCTCTCATGTGAGACACCAGCAGTGCCGATGCTCGAAATGCGGAAATACATCTTTACACTGCTCAAGCACTGAAACCTCAAAGTGTCAGATGGCAGAGGGGGTGTGTTTTTTGGGGGGGGGCTCTCTGTCTCCTCCTTTCCTGTTCTACTTACCGCAGTGCTTAAATATTCCTGTTGGCTGTCCTGATTGGTCCTGAGGACTGTTAAGTTTTGCGTCATGTATGTGCTAGTGCGTCAGGTTGTAAAGTCCATCACCGCCTCAAAGGGGCAGAGAACAAGTGACGGGGGGGCTTTGCAGTAGACAGTTGTCAACTCTTTTACAGGTTGCAATGAAGAGCAACACCTATGACGCTGTGTGTGTGTGTGTGTGTGTGTGTGTGTGTGTGTGTGTGTGTGTGTGTGTGTGTGTGTGTGTGTGTGTGTGTGTGTGTGTGTGTGTGTGTGTGTGTGTGTGTGTGTGTGTGTGTGTGTGTGTGTGTGTGTGTGTGTGTGTGTGTGTGTGTGTGTGTGTGTGTGTGTGTGTGTGTGTGTGTGTGTGTGTGTGTGTGTGTGTGTGTGTGTGTGTGTGTGTGTGTGTGTGTGACAATATGACGTGAGTTAGACGTACATTACACTCATAATTTATTCCCGATTTAATCTTTTCTAAGTTAACCTGTCTAAATTTGCTTTATGAAGCTATCCCATCGAATCATTTAATTAGTTTCTGTGGAGAGTTTTAGTGTTCCATCGTGGTGGAAATTGTTCATATACTAAAATCTGATTACATTTTTTTTATTTAAACTGCAATACCTGGTGTTCAGTATGTAGCATTAATTTTACACAACATTAACTTTATGGACCAAAAAGGTTTTGGGGGAAGAACGCATTCAAGTGTAGCTGTTCTAAAGTTTGGATCTTCTATACTGAAATTTCCTCCTAGTGTAACTGTCCCTCTGCTGCTGCTCAGCAAGGAAACACTGTCTGGTAAAACACAGAGGGCTGAAGAGAGAGTTCAATTAGAGTGACAGATGACTCTCTTAAAGGGGACCTATCTTGCAAAATGCACTTTTTTCGTGTCTTTTATACATAAAGATGTGTCCCCGGTGTGTCAGGGAACGCTGTTATTTCTTTTGGTTGAAATATTATTTATTTAATTTAAATAAAAAGCTATGTTAGTTTTGTTCACAATTTGTTTAGTTAGTTTACCTTATTTTTTCTTTCCAAAAGAACCAATAAGAGTACCGTTAAGACCGGACCGATAAGCGGTATCGATAAAAGTAGTAGTACCGTTAAAACCTTAACGATACCCATCCTTATCTGAGACCTGTGCTATTGCCTAAAAATAGCATGATAGGTGACCTTTAATGTACATGTGGGCATGTCAGTCATTTACTGAGATAGATTCAAACACATTTTAACCTACCTTTCAAACATTATCACTTGGCCAAATTTGACAAATACGATCTGCGAACAAGTCCACAAATGTTGGCTTTGCAGCTGTGGTGTTGGTCATAAAAACAAGGTTGAATCATTATGGAAAAAGCATTTAAATGCTAAGTCTATAACCTGTTCGACATGTTTCCACAAAATACAAATATTGTATTAATTAGCCTAGAGCTAATTGATGTTGACTACAATAGCTATTCTATATTATGATTATGAAGGTTGATTTTTGTAACATTGTGATGTAGCATACATTTTGTGTTCTTTGGTCATTACTGCAACATCATTGTTAATTGACTCAAATATCGGGGCTTATTTAAGTGCAAAAAACTGATTGAGCTTCTGGATATTTCTACATCACATAATGACTCACATTTTTTGTTGACCTAAATATCTTACAATAGCTGAGATCTCTTGAATGGATCTTTGATTGGCATGTTAATTAGTGTGTACTGACCTGACTTATTCTACACATTTGTATGTTTTGTAGTCCCAGTTATATCTATCACATAAGCATTTTCAAGAATTCCTCACATTCTGTTTTGAACTGCTGTTATCTGCTCCTGTGTTGAAAAACGTGTAACATGCCATGCTCTGATCTTTTTTCTTTCTCCTGATAAGGCCTGTGTTAAATTCAGCTTCATATCACAAAATAAGCATCCTAATAGAAACTATAGTCGTAGAACTTAAAGAATATAAAATCCTTTTTAAAGGGTAGATTTATAACCCTTCCCTTAAAGAGAATAGAAGTATGGCTGTATGAGGTACTTATAAAAGTCAATGTATTACCTACAGTGTTGAGAAACAGACAGGAGTAGCAGCATCCAAGCAAAGCATTGTACTGCTGTGGACTAGGACAACATTTTTACTTCCACAATAACACAAACTAACTGATTGAGTAAGAGGTAGACCAGCAACTCCTGTGTTCTACAAGGTTAAATTACGAATGTTTTTCAATCAAGTCTGGTGGCTTTCGCAAAATCAAAAATGGACATAATGGCTTGTACTTGGCTTGACACCTCATACAACCCCACTTTAAACAATATAAACAATCCTTTTAACTATTTGAAACCCTGCAGTAAACCTTCTTTTAGTCTTTTCTCTCTCTTCTTTCCCTTTGTGTCTGTTTGTAATGTTCTTCATTTTTTGAATATTCTCTCAACAGGATAAAGTGCGAACAGAGAGTTACCGTGACTTCATGTACCGCAACCCTGAAGTGTTCCGTGACAAGGTGAGCCTGCTGAACACACGCCAACAGATATGTGCTTTAATGTGTGCATACAGTATTAGCCGGGGATCTGTTTTAATGTGTAGCCAAGCCTATTAACATAAATGGGCGTGTGTATCTTTCAGGGAAGACATTAATAAGGTGATGGTGTCTGATTTAAAACACAGTGTGACTTTATTAGCGCCTTGAATGTCGACTGCAGAGTGCTGATAACAGGCCCAGGCAATCCACTACCAAAACCCCTCCCCTGAAAAAAAAAAAAAAACCTTCCAACTGCCCCCACCCCTCTCTTTCCCCATTGCCTTTAGTTGCAGGAAGCAGTGGCCTGTATCATGACCATCCATTATATGGGCGGCTGCTGGTTAGTGCCTGGATGAGGCTGTAGAGGAGGGAGGCAGGTTTTGTTGATGGGAACGTACATTATCCCTGTCACAGCGAAAGGGAAGTGTCACCTTCTACAGGAAGCGCTAGATAGAGAACAAAACAGGATCTTCTTGTTTCAGTACTTTTAACAGGGGGTGGGTGGCTGAGTGGTATACAGAAAGATGGAGAAAGCAGTCAGGAGTTGTGCTGTGTCAGTAGTTTGTTGGCGACCCCCTGTGAATCTATAAAGGCAGCGTGATGCTTACAGGGGAGTTAAAGTCGCCCCAAATAGAGACACATATAAACACAGGGTTAGATATAGAGACGTGTATCGTCATTGAGCTGTGCCTCAGCCATTTAACATCAGCCGGGAGCTAATGAACAAATTAACTGTAACCTTCTGAAATAGAAATGACTCGGCAACTGTGGGTGGATGTGAAAAGTTTTTTGATGGAGCACTTTGATTTTTAAAACTGTGGAGCAAAGCAGGCCAACATACAAAACATTCATTTGGATGGCTGTATTCGGGATGTGAGAAAAAAAGTGGATGCCAAAGCAGCTAGAGGTTATCAAAGTTATGAAATCTTTCAAAACAATCTCCGCTGTGCCATACCAGCTTCTGTGACAGTGGCTGATGGTCCACTTTCCTTAGCATTCATCTTGTTGTTAATTAAAAATGTATATATAGCTCAGCAGATCTGTTGAGGGCCCATGTCTGAAATGTCATGCCTTTTATTTTTAATCTGCGTACCAAAAATACAAAAAGAGCCAAGTTGTGGAAGACATGCAACAAGATCTCTTCTTTATTCTTACTATCCTGGAAAGTATCCCTTTGTCAATTTGTTTTCCTTGTATTTATCGTTTTGTCCCCTGCTAGCTTGCGCTAGATGTCATCTAATTGGTTTTGCGCCAAAAGGTCAGCGGTAAAAAAAAGAGCGTTGAAATAATTTGAACTTTGAGCACAGCGATCGACGTCAACTTCAAGCAGTGCGCAACACCGAGGGTAGCGCTTCCGCCTAACCAGGCAGCATCCACTCTCTCTATAGAAACACAACGGCAACATCAGTGAAGAGCCCTTTTACCGCCTATCATGGGATTTCAGCTCAACATAAATACATTTACAAATGACTTTGAGCACTTTTTTCCAGGGATCTTTTTCTTACCCCTGTCCCACCTCCTTCACTTCTCGTCCTGCAGGTGGTGCTCGATGTGGGCTGTGGGACTGGCATACTGTCCATGTTCGCTGCCAGAGCAGGAGCCAAGAAGGTCATAGCAGTCGACCAATCCGAAATCATCTATCAGGCCATGGACATAGTCAGGTAAGAACCACTTTAAAATTAAATAATAACTATTTGTATTTATTTATGTTTGCCTCCACCCAAATACACTTAAAATTGATTGATTTACATCAATGTTTCTCTCAGCAATGAACAAATAGACGTTTTTCTCCAGTCAGCAATTAACATGCTAGCAGATTAGCTCACTTAGCGGTATTGCTAGCTCAACCAGTGCCTTGCATGTCATAGAGGTCCTTCAAGAGTTGAGAGCGGACGGCTTGTTCCCCCTGTTTGCAGCGGAGGATTGTAGGACTAAAGGTCTGTGTGACCTCCAGCTACCTTTTATTTGTTGCAGCTGGTTGACTTAAATAGAGCTGCTGTCAGTCGCGTGGCCATAACGCACATTATTTACACCTGCGGTCTGACTCATTTACCTCTCGCTTTTTCTCCCCTGCAGTATACACACTAGGGCTGTGCATCTTCACTGGTCTCACGATTCGATTCGATTACGATTATCCTGTCTTCGATTCAATTCGATATCCCGATGCATCACGATTCATACCAATGTGTTGCATCCTCAATTTTCTATATTACTGCACATGGCTTATTTTTCATCAATGCATACATGCAGTAAATACATATGAACTCTCTTTTTATTATTTAGAAAGTGCTTCAGAAATCAATAACATAAATGTCTTGACATTAATTTATAAACCAAAATAAATGAATTGTATAGGTCTATATCTGTGTGTGAAGTTGTTCCATCCTCAAAAACAAAAAAACTAATGCTTCTGCAGTCAAGCTGCAGCTTCTAGCCACGGCCTTCTGTTAAAGAAAAGACACTGAATGTCCTGAATGTGGCATCACACACAGGACTTGAGTCTGAACACAGCAGACAACAGGAGTATTTACAACAGCATTATACAAACAAAAATACTGCATGTGGGTGCACACTTACATTCTCTGTCTTACTGTTACATAAATCCCATGAATGTATGAGATTAAGTTAGCTTCATTATATCTCAGTGATTAAGTGAATAATAAAGTTTCTATCGGGTCACTATCAGCCTGTCACTCATTATTTTCAGGGAGGGGGCGGGGTTTGGAGGAACGGAGAGGAGACGGTGATCGCGGAAGCTTTTTTCCTCCTGCCTTCACAAACTTTACACACGTATATATCGTCTGAAAATTGCTAGAGGACATTCATACTTTGCAATCCAAGACTTAATTAAATCCACCAAAAACCTGACATGATTGTAACGCGATTATTTTTGAAAAACATAAATCCCTGTGTCTCTGAGCCGCAGCGACACGGAGTGATTCAGAGCGGGTCCTTCTGCTGTTGGTTCTGGACTGGTGGTGTTGTGTTGGTGGATGAAGCAGACTGCTCCGTGTTTGGTGTTGCTGTCACGTCTGTTGCCTGATCTCTGCGTCACCGACCGATTTGATATTAAAGTGACAGTAACTTTATAGTAAAGCTGCGGCCGGAAAATCAGGAACGTTACTACGCTATAACCGATTATCTTCCGTCACTGCATCGATACCGAATCGTCCACGTCCGCATCGCAATGCATCGTAGAAACGATTATTTTCAACACCCCTAATACACACACATTACATTGCATTTAGCTGACGCTTTTATCCAAAGCGACGTACAATAAGTGCATTCGACCAAGAAGACACACACACACACACACACACACACACACACACACACACACACACACACACACACACACACACACACACACACACACACACACACACAAACACACACACACACACCAACAAACATGTAGATGACCCCCTGTTGGTTCTATTTTAATATAGTTCTCAGTCCAATTTTAGGTGCTGCGTTTTCTTCCAGTTTTCCAGCAGCTGGCTATCCACATTGGAGTCATTTACCTCCACAGAGCATGTCCCTTCGTCTACCTGCAGCCACTTCCTCCAGCACACCCCTGCCTCTAAAATACATTTTTGAGTTAGGGGCCATTATGACCGTTATGTAAGAGAGTGTCGTAAGCAAAACAACGGGGTTTGCTGAAGGAAAAGGACGTTTTAATTTTACAGACCACTGACTCGCTGTGGGAGTGTGCGTTGGCATGCAGGCTGCGTTGCAGGTTCGCCAGCGTTGAAGATTCAGCTAAAGAAAGATGTGTAACCCCCCCCCCCCCATTCCTACACACTCACACGTACATACTTAAAACACACAGACTCTTGCCCTTGGCTCTCTTTAAATCTACTTTTCTGCTCGAGTCGTGGTTTTAAAGCTCTCGTTTCTGTGTGTGTGTGTGGATGGCCTCTGTGTGCCCACCCCTTCCTCTAGATGTTAATATCAGGATTGTAATTAAAGTGGCTCCTGTTGGTTGGGCAGGAGCATCCATCTCCTGTCTCTACTCCGTCGCCAAAGTTTAAATGAAAAGCTAGATGTGACTTCCTTCCTTCACAGTCACTTCCTTAATGGATAATGTCTAAATGGCTAGAATTGATGGATTATCCAATAGAATGCTTTGAATTGTGAGAACAAAGTGGACACAAATTAGACAACATTTTATGTGAATGAATGGAATTCAACTTTTAATGGTTATATGTACTAAAGATTATCAGTTTGTTTATCAAAGAGGGCCTATTGTGCTTTTTGAGGCTTTCCCTTTCATGTAGTGTGTTACATAGGTTTTTGTGCATGTAAATGGTCTGCAAAGGCTTCAATCCCAGAGTATCCTTCAGAGGGAGTTTCTCCGTTCCTGTTTAGGAAATGCGACAAAACTAAGAAGTTAAATATTTAAAACTATAAAATATTATTTTGTCCCATATACTGTATATTTTGTAAAATAAATGTTGGCAAATATACTATTATTCAAAATCTTTACGATATTTTGAATTTGCTATCTTTTAAACTACAGCACAAATGTCTGAATGATGATGAAAATGCAAACCTGTTTAAAAAGGACAGATTCAACATCAAATGGTAGCAATTATTTGCAGACACTGGTTTCCTATGATGATATGATGACATGTGTACGCACGCACGCACGCACGCACGCACACACTCTCTCTCTCTCTCTCTCTCTCTCTCTCTCTCTCTCTCTCTCTCTCTCTCTCTCTCTCTCTCTCTCTCTCTCTCTCTCTCTCTCTCTCTCTCTCTCTCAAAGCCACACAGATACTGACTCTCTCCCCAGAGTCCTGACATTGTCCTCTAAATTACACCAATAATGAGATTACAGTGTTTCCCTCTTGTGAAAGGTGTAGGAGGTGCGGGGCTGTGGGTAAGGGGGGCGCTGGGTCCTGGGAGGAGGTGATAGCAGCAGTAGCAGAGAGGGGAGAGACAGTTCAAGATAAGGATCGCTGCCACAGAAATGCACTCGGGGCCGCTGTGAGTAATTGTTCTGTCCTCGGTAACATTAGCTGTCATGATAATGGAATATTCACAGAGATTGATACCCGGACTGGCCGCTCTGAAAGGAAGGATCATTTAAATGACGGCACTGATCTTACTGTCCCTACCTGAGCCTGACACCCCTGCAGGCCCACAATTACAGTTTCTAGCCTACATGGCTCCGAATATAAGAGGAACATAATGTACACGTTTAAAAAGTTGGCCAAAAATGTTTGGAACCATATTGCTGCACAGTATGCAGTGTTTCCCCTAGGTTTACTGCTTTGGGGGGGGTGCTGCCTGAGCGGGGGGGGGCATTGGGATATATATTTTTAAATCCTCTGGAGCAGAGAGAGGAGCTGTGGATTATTGTTATTGATTAATGCATCAGGGTTTCTTAGGGTCAAAAACACTAAACTAAACACTGAACCTTTCTTTTTAAAGATAGCTGCAGATTTTATTGCTCCACCTCTTACTTCTCTTTTTAACCTCTCCCTCAGCACAAATACAATTCCAAAAGTATGGAAGTCAGCTTATGTCTTGCCTTTACTGAAAGGAGGGGAGGCAACTATTTTAAATAACTATAGGCCAATCTCTAAATTGTCAGTTCTGGCTAAGGTGCTCGAACGACTTGTGAGTGAACAGGTAAAGGAGTTTTTATGTATAAATGATATCCTGTCTAAACATCAGTCAGGCTTCAGAAAGCAACACAGCACCATCACTGCGACAATGAAAGTGGTAAATGACATTACTAGTATTTTAGATAATAAGCAGAGTTGTGCAGCTCTGTTTATTGACCTTTCCAAAGCGTTTGACACCGTTGATCATTGCATCTTAAAGCAGAGGCTACTCAGTATTGGCATATCCAGCCTTGCAGTGGGGTGGTTTGTGAACTACCTCTCTGAAAGGTCCCAATGTGTTCATTTTGATGGACTGTCTTCTGAGTGGTTAAACATTGCTAATGGTGTACCACAAGGTTCTGTTTTAGGACCACTTTTATTCTCCATATATATTAACAGTTTAGGTGAAAATGTGGATGAAGCTACTTTACATTTTTATGCAGATGATACTGTGATGTATTGTGCAGGTCCCTCCATTAAAGAGGCTGTTGTTAAATTACAGGCTGTTTATAACACTATTCAGACTCAGCTCTCTGAATTAAAGCTTCTTTTAAATGTGGATAAAACCAAGGTAATGCTCTTTTCAAAAGCAAAAAAGACACCAGAGCCTGTTTTTGATATTGTAACTACGCAAGGAACAAAACTTGAAGTTGTTGCCTGTTACAAATACCTTGGTATCTGGCTTGATGATTGTCTTACTTTTAAACTTCAGGTCACTAATCTGCTTAAAAAGCTGAGGGTTAGGTTAGGGTTCTTTTTCAGAAACACGTCCTGTTTCTCATTTGAAGCCAGGAAAAGGCTAGTCACTGTGACCTTTTTACCTGTGCTGGACCATGGTGATTTGGTCTATATGAATGCACCTGCCCATTGCCTGGAAAAGTTAGATGCTGCATATCACAGTGCTCTGAGATTAGTTACTAACTGTAAAGCACTTACTCATCACTGTACCCTGTATGCCAAGGCAGGTCTGCCTTCACTAACTGTACAGAGGCTCAGTCATTGGTACATGTTCATCTATAAAGCCATGTTGGGTAAACTACCTTTTTATATCTGCTCTCTGATCTCTCGACGAATTGAAAGTACTTATTGCCTGAGATCTCATGATGTTGTTTTATTAAATGTGCCAAGTGCTAGGACTGTCTTAGGGAAGAAAGCTTTTAGATGTGCAGCTCCACTAAATTGGAACAGTCTGCAAACCTGTTTAAAACTGAGCACTTTGGTTCCCCTGCATCATTTTAAAACTCGGCTGGATGACACGCTGTTTGATACTCATGGTACCTGTCACTGTAAATAGAGTTCTCATTCATAACACTCCATTCGATGTCTCACTATGGGATGCGCCTCATCGCGGAGCAAACAGAAGCATCAATCTCATTACGCCAATCCTGATTGGCCGGTGATTCTTGACGTCAACGTCAGGGGAAATCACCCCCTATAAGTAGCCTGCGCCACGACGCATGCGTCATTCAAACACCTCTTCTCGCTTCAGAGCACATCTCGAACGGTAGCCGGGCTAGCTTAACAGTCCACAGACTGAACCCAACTAATTTTCGGTCGACGGGCGTTAGCCGGCTACCCGATTCTCTCACAGAAGAATATTACAGTCAACCTCGCCGTTCTTCCTCTGGAGTAAGGTAAGGTTTTGACTTCAAGTTAGCAACACACCAGTTGCTAACTTGTGTTTTTTCCATCACTACCGACACCACGGTAGCAAGGACACTTTTTTCTTCTCTCTTCCACGGAGGAGAAAAGGATTACAGGAATATTACCATACCAGGTAATATCCTTGAGAGAAAAAGACCCACGCTGTCCTTTTCCCCCCGGATTAAAGACAGATCGGTAAACATTTTTTTCTCGAACGTACCTGTAATGAGCGGACCCTCTCCACGCCTCACGGCGAACGAGATGGATGCCTCTCCCCCTCACACCAGAGGAGTCAGGATCTCGGAGGCTCGGCGCTGCGGTTGCGGGTTGAAAGTGTCAGGCACAGACTCACACCAGATCTGTTCGTCCTGCCTCGGGCTGGAACACGCCCAGGAGGCCATTGACAACCCCGGCCCGTGCGGACATTGTGCCCGCCTCACCGTGAAGAGCCTCCACCGAAGGTTAGCGCAACAAGTTGCCGTCTGCCGCAGAGATGGAGCCCCTCACTGCGGTCTGGGGCTCACCGACAGCGGCACCCGCAGAACCGGAATCCCGCGCCATATCAGGCCGAGATCCGGTGGCGGCAAAAAACGCGGGAACGGGGCCCCACGCTATACCAAGCTGGGGCTCCCGACTGGACCTCACCACGGTTTCGCCCGCGGAAGATGTCCTGGAGTTAGACTGCATGGAGGACGAAGAGTACACCTCCGAGTTCCTCCTGTCTGACTCGGATGAGCAGGAAGACGACAGCATTCATGTCATCAGCAGCGATGGCTGCTCCCCCGGGCGACAGCACACCAGCTTCGCCCTGTCTCAGTATGGACCTACAAGCCGTGTGTCAGCGCACTGCGGCCAAACTAGACATCCCATGGCCCGAAGTGGCCAAGGAGACCTCCAGGTCCCGTTACGAGGGAAAACTTTTTTCCCAAACAACGAGGGCAAAGAGGCAACTCCTCCCGGTCTTCCCGGAGATGTTGGATGAGGTGTCGGTCTCGTGGAGAGACTGGCCCTTTAGCAACAAGGCCCCAATCCAGGGTGCCTCCTCCCTTGACTGTGACGGTATGGAGAGGCTCGGCCTGCTCCACATACCACCTATGGAACCGCTGGTGGCAGCCCACCTCCTACCGAGGATGGGCCAGCCGCCAAGCAGGAACCCCACGCTGCCAGCAAAAACGGACCGATTCCAGTCTACCATGACGGAACGGGCCTACAGAGCCGCAGCGTTGTCCGCCAGGGCTCTGAACGTTTCCTCGATGCTAACCGCATACCAAGCGGAGCTCTGTGAGGATATGTCGAGCAATCCTGGACCGGCCACTCTGGACGAGATAGCCGCGGTCACAGACATTTGTCTCCGTGTCCAACGCTGCGCCGTGCAGGCCACGGGCAAGGTAATGGGGATCATGGTGGTGCAGGAAAGAGCTAGATGGCTCAACCTCACCAACCTCCCAGACCGGGAAAAGGAAGATGTGCTTGACATGCCCATCGTTCCCGAGGGGATTTTCGGCTCCGCTCTCGCTTCCATGCAAAGGAAGTGCAAGTCAAAAAAGAAGGAAGACGAGGCTCTCCACCTTTGTCTCCCTCGAAGGGTCCAGCCGCGGCTTTTGCAACGGCGGCCCTTCGCCCACGCTGCACCGCGCTCTGCTGGGTTCAAAGTACCGGGACAGCAGAGGGCGCAGCCCGCCCCGAGTCCCCAGCCCAGGCAGGAGACGAGAGCGAGTTGGTCTAGAAAATCTCCGGCTCCGGCTGTAGCCCAGGCACAGCCGAACCAGAATTTCGGCCAGCAGGCGAGGAAGAAGAAGCGAGCGGCCTGACAGCCCCTCCTTCTCCCCTCCGTGACGGAGCTGGAAGTTCCTTCCCCGGCTCTAAATGTGTCCCCGCCGCCTCGAGAGATGCCTCAACGCCATCCTCAAGTCCGCACAAGACACATGTCACATCGTTATTGTCTGAATAAACCATTTTCCGCTGACGCATCCAGGCTCCGGCCAAGGGCGCAGCCTGAAAAAATGAAAAGAAAGACAATAAACAGTCCGTTAACCATAAATCCCCTTCTGAGAGCAGCTACGGCCTCTCTCAAAAGACGGATAATAAACGGGTCTGTGAAGGCACCACCGCCACGCGCATGCGCAGTGCCGGTTGGGGCTTTAAGGGCACTACCGCCACGTGCGTACGCAGTGCCGGCTAGAGCTGCAAAGAACGGCCCGTCAATCCTTCCCCTTTCAAGAGCAGCTACGGCATCTCTCAAAGGACGGATTATTGACGGGTCCGTGAAGCCACCGCCACACACATGTGCAGTGCCGGCCAGGGCTTTAAGGGCACCACCGGCACATGCAGGCGCAGTGCCGACTGGAGCCGTGAGGGCACCACCGGCACACACATGCGCAGTACCGGCTGGAGCTGAAAAGGCACCTCCGTCACGCACATGCGCAGTGCCGGTCGGAGCCATAAGAGTGACATCCCAGCTGGCTCTAAGGAACATACAGCAGGAGATACTCACGATGTCTGCCTGGGCTTCTCAAAACAGTTATAATTTATCTGTTTTCACAAACCCAGTGAGAGTCAACCCACATTCTGGAGAGAAGAGTTCTCTCTCTCCCAGAAAGAAGTGTTTTATCTATAAAGCCCACCGAGCGGAGTCAGATTACGGAGGAGAATGTCCTCGTAAAGCACCCGCTTACGGAGAGTTTTGGTGATTATGAAATGCGTAGTGTCACTACACCCGACTTTTCCAGTGCGGGACGCGCCTACGGGTGCAGTCCTTTCACGGAAGGTGGTCACCACGGACGCAGGTCAGACGGGCTGACAGGGGACTTACGAAGGTCGCCCGGTGAGAGGTCTCTAGAACAGAGACTTCCAGCTGGCACGCGTAAATTACCCGGAGCTTTTAGCGGTGTTCCCCACCCAAAAATGCTTCCTGCCTTCTCTCAGAGGACTTCATGTCCCCGTGAGGATAGACAACACGATATCGTGTATGAACCGCCAGGGGAGTTTACGTTGTCTCCAGTCACCACTGGCACACAAACTGATCCCTTAGAGCGGCAGACGTCTCCTCTCTCTGAGAACGACACGAGTACCGGGTGTTATGCACCTCGGGACAGAATTACTGTCAAAAGGTGCACCACTCTATGCAGACTGGACTCCTCATCCAAGGATCGAGAGTCCGCTGTGGGTGCGTTACGGCGGAGCCGCGTTAAATCTGTTCGCAAGGGGAGAAAATGCTCAATGACAGCTGTTCTCTTTAATGCACGATTTAAACGCACCGTTAGGCGGGGACGCACTCGTACACGATTGACCTCCGGGTCCTCTGTACACGTTCCCACTCCTGGTTCTGTTCCCCTTAACTCCGGCCAGAGTGAAAGAGCAACGCCACACATGTACTCTGATGTTTCCGCCCTAGCCCGCAATATACGGGCTGGCGGTGATATATCAGCTGTTGTGTGGGCAGCCGTGGCGGCCCCCACCACGCAGGGACAGATTGTCTCAGGCGGGGAGGGCGATCCTTCACCCACGCCCAGAGCACGGGGCACTATGGGCCTGACCCGTGAGTGGTACAATCTGAATACAGTGGGACTCCCTCAGAAGGTGATAAACACTATTCAGAGTGTGAGAGCTTCCTCCACCAGGTCTCTTTACGACTGTAAGTGGAGGGTGTTTGAGGAGTGGGGCCTTCAAGAAGGACACATCTCTTTTCAATGTCCTGTCGGGGTGATTTTATCATTCCTACAGGACTTGATCGATAAACACAGAGCTTTCTCCACGATCAAGGTGTACCTGGCTGCTATTGCTGCATGCCATGTGGGCTTTGAGGGTAAGACGGCTAGCCAACATCCTTTTGGTTTGCCGTTTTATGAAGGGAGCGCGCAGGCTCCTCCCTGTCTCCAGGTCGCTGGTGCCCTTATGGGACCTGGCAGTGGTTTTAAATGGGCTCAAAATGACCCCATTTGAACCCCTGGAGGGAGCTGACATGAAACATCTGTCACTCAAGATAGTGCTGTTACTGGCCCTGGCATCCGCTAAACGGGTCAGTGATATCCATGCACTGTCTGTACATCCCTCATGCACTCAGTTCGCCCCAGGGCAAACGAGAGTGTTGTTGAAACCCAACCCTGCCTTTACACCAAAGGTGGTTGGTTCGTGTACCCCGATTGACATTGAGGCATTTCCTCCGCAGCTGGTTTCCTCCGGGGAGCAGCAGCAGGATTTATTGTGTCCAGTCCGGGCTTTGCATACATATATGGACAGATCAAAGGAGCTTCGTCTCAATGACCAACTCTTCGTGTCCTGAGCTAAACCTCACAAGGGTAAGCCTGTTACTAAGCAACGACTATCCCACTGGATCGTGGAGGCGATTGCTTTGGCCTATACGAGTCAGAATCTGCAAGCACCTTCGGGTCTGCGGGCTCACTCGACTCGGGCCTGGCTACATCCTGGGCTTTGTTCAAGGGTGTTTCCATCCAAGACATCTGTGCAGCGGCAAGCTGGTCTTCGCCGCTCACTTTTGTCCGCTTTTACAGACTGGACGTCTCCGCTCCAAGCGTGGCCCGAGCAGTGCTGGGCACCTTGTTGAGTCGGGACTCCACCTGTTAAATTCTGGTTGATCGGTGATCTTCGAGATAAGCTCGTCTGGCAATACGGGAGCTACAATATCCCATAGTGAGACATCGAACGGAGTGTTATGAATGAGAACTATAGGTTACTTACGTAACCCCAGTACTCAGAGTAACATGAAGTGAGATGTCTCACCAGACGGCCCTCCTTGCTATGGTGAAGCGAGAAGAGGTGCTTATTTTGAATGACGCATGCGTCGTGGCGCAGGCTACTTATAGGGGGTGATTTCCCCTGACGTTGACGTCAAGAATCACCGGCCAATCAGGATTGGCGTAATGAGATTGATGCTTCTGTTTGCTCCGCGATGAGGCGCATCCCATAGTGAGACATCTCACTTCATGTTACTCTGAGAACTGGGGTTACGTAAGTAACCTATAGTTTTGTAAACTGTACCCTGTACATTATGTTGTATGTCATCCTTATTGTTGTTCTGTTGTTTTTATGTTACATGTGACTAATGTCCTGCAGGTCACCCTTGAAAAAGAGATATTTTGATCTCAAGGGGCTTTCACCTGGTTAAATAAAGGCTACAAACAAACTCACAACTTAAAATGTAAGTGTCTGGAGCTTGGGGATTTTATTCAAGCAACACGGCCAACAACCAATCACATGAATCTCCCGCCCCCGACATACAAAGCAAAAACCCCCGGGGATTTTATGCGAGCAATATATATATATATATATATATATATATATATATATATATATATATAAACTCCCCAAACAGGCGAAAACCTACCAGTTTCCCCCACTGTCTCTGCCACCTCCCTCTATGCCTGGTTCCTCCGGTTTGTATCCCGGGAGGTGAAGAGGGTCTGGTCATACAAAACCGGGTGATTCGCTACGGCGATAGTTAGTTTCTCCTCCGACTTTTTTTGAAATATAGAAATGAACGGCGGGATATCTCTCCCAGCTTAGACGCGGTTTGATTGGCTAGCGCTTCAGCTGTCAGATTTTGGGAAACGGGATTTGATTGGCTGGCGCTGGCTACTCCGGCATCCAGAGACGCCTCGCTCTGCTACCCACAATTCAGTTCGGCGAAAAAGCGCGGCTACGTGACGTCACCCCATTGAAAGTGAATGGGCAGCTTGGAGCAGCTTGGAGCTTTCGACGCTGTAGTGTAGACGGGCCGTTAGTCCTCTGACACTGAGCTCTGCATGTTTCCCACAGGTCCAACCAGCTGGAGGACAAGATCACTCTGATCAAAGGGCGCATAGAAGACATCAAGCTGCCGGTGGAGAAGGTGGACATCATCATCTCAGAATGGATGGTCAGTACATTATTATCACACATACTTTACCAGTTTAGTAATATTTTTATATTACTAAACTCAGCATTCAAAGTCTTGCAAGCCTCGTAACATCAAGAAATAAAAAAGGTTATTCAAGAACGATTACCACTCAAAAATATGATCATTCACATTGATAGCTGAGGATGTGAATCAGTAAATGCTCCTGTTAGTTTTCCAAAAAGTTGAGGCTAATAAAATCAGTTCCGTGAGACGTCATCAACTTCTAATCTGTTGTTTTGAAAAAAGATGATCGAATATATTGAATTTCTTATACTTGTGCATGAGGCTTCAACCTCCTCCAATTATGGTTTTGTTTCCGAGACCTCTCATATTCGCTCGGTTTAAACACATTTCTGGTATATTCTCTTGTAGTTTATTGAGTAGGAATAAAGATACAGTAACACAGTTGGATAAATGACTGTTTCGTAAGACAGGGCGTGTATGAAAGGTGTGTCAATTCATTTGTGGTGGTAACTAGGTAATGGTGACAAATGGCTAAAGTCTGGACATCATTAATGTCCGATTCATCAAAATCCACTGAAGATATTTGACCTTTCATAGCAGGAACAGCACAGGTGTAAATAATAACCTTAATGGGGGCTCTGTTTTTCAGATATTTATTCAGCCATAGCAGCCAAACCAGTGTGTAAAAGTAGAGCCTGGCAATGAATACCAAAATGTATCGATGTTATATGTAAGTTAATTACACTTTTAGAAGTAAATCTTCAAATTCAGTTTAGTGGGTTTCTACAAGATAAAGCTTGATAAAGACAAAACGCTGCCAATATATTTACAGTTATAACTACTATTTTGGTCTATTCTAAAACTAAAACGTTTGCATACGCATGTGGTTTGAAAAACCACCAATCTATGAAAAGCCATCTTTCCAATAGTCCTTGAACTCCTCGACCACAGACATGAACTTATCCGCATAGCACTTTCTTAGCTTAATCTCAGGTTTGTCCTGTAACCACGGATGAGTGGGCAGAATCCAAGGTGCCAGCAGATGTGATGCATGCTTTAAATAGGCTTAAACAGGGCTAAACTCTACCATGAGCTCCTCTGAAAACCTAACCAGGAAGAGCAGTCCTTCCCGTTGATGCCCATTTATCAGGGAGATTCTCTGTGGTGATACAGGCGGGATGGCCAAAGTTGAACGCTCCGCTGAAGTCATCCCTAATTCATGAGCATCCCGTATCTGTCCCTCCTCCACCTCCCCCATCCATCGTGAAAACCCAGGGTCACGAGCGGGGGTCGCCAGCCAGAGCCTTCCCATCCTCTCACCAGGGAAATTGAAATTGGGTGCTTGACATGCCGTTGGAACGGTGAAGGATAGGGGGCGTAATCTCTGATGACACCAGCTCGCACAGTGCTAATAAATCTAAGAATCCTCCAGTCAATTCTCATCATGGCGGCAATGGCAGACATTTCTCAGAGTGACCAGGACTTCAAAAGCTGCCCTCCAATCTGCCGGTATAAAATGGAAAAATGACAGTTGTCACAAGAATAGACTTTCTGGCCAGGGTAAATGGATTTTGACTGTATTAAACTTGAATGGTTTCGTCTTACAGCCATGTAGTGTCTCATTACTACAGGGATATCCGGAAGTTCGCTTGTTCCAGTGTGTAATTCTTCCATTTCTTTTTGCCTCAGAAGATGGCTTGTTCTTCAGTGTCAATTAAATAAAATATTAAATGTTAATTCTTTAAAAATAAGAAAATGGGAATTACCATGTGCGGGTAGAAGATTGATCATCCACTGAATCTAAATAAGTGTTAATTACAAAATATAATTTAAATGATTTTACAAAAATATTATTCGACTCACGTGTTTCTTTTCTCCCAAAAGAAGATTTCTGATATATTTGGCTTCTCTGTGAATACAGTAGACACACCAGTTGCTCTTCTGTTTTCTTTTCATAACTGCCCAAAGAGTGTTTGCTGACCCCAAATTTCAAGGACCTAATTAAACTGTACTGCTAAATTAATCTGAACTGAAATCGTAAGGATTATAATTTTAAAATCACTTATCATTTATGTCCCAGTTCGTCACTGCATTATACCCAACCATTCTGTTTCAACAACAGTTTTTATGTGGAATAATGGTACCTCAATATGCTGTGACTTTGATCATGGCTTAATGCCTCTAATGTTCCCAGAATGGCCAATTGGGTCAAAGCAATGGCAGTGATGCACAAGAGGGAATTCTGTAACTAAGAATAGATAAGCATCCAGCACTTCAGAGAACTCAGTCTTTTTATACCTTCATCTACTTTGTAGGAGTATAGGATTGACAAAATGAAAGAAAAAGAAAAAAAACTTGGAATACATGATCTGATAACCAAGAATTTGGATAGAAGGTATATTAGAACAGTCTGCTTAGTTTATGGTGTTATTCATCTGAAATATGTAGAAAAAAAGGTCTACAAACGTCAAATTTAAAGGTCTACAAATCCATGCTCTGTATATCATGAGAGCCATGGGCTAATATAAATAAAATAATAACTACTACATAAATTAATCTATGATCACATGTGTTTGATTAAAGATGTTGCCCTCTGGCCAGGAAAGTAGTCTATTTTGAGTGGAAGGCGATCAGTGAAAATGGGGATATTTTTTATTAATTCCGAACAAAAGCAAGTACACAATGTGTCTTGTGAAGTGAAATTAAGGTGTTATCCCTGGATTGGTCGAATATACAGATGAAATGGATAGATGAAAACTGACACCAAAAATGACACCTAATAAATTAATAAAAGCTTGGGGTTGGAAAAGCAAGAGCGGATTACTACTTTAACTGTCCATATATCCGAAAATGGTTGCTTTATATAGATAACTATGGAAGTGTTTATGATGATACAACCATGTTGCTTATCTGAAAATTAAGGACGTGAAGGAAAAAAAAAAAATGAAGGATTCTAGTACAGGAGTCCAGTCGAGCTGACAGACAGTGGTTACAGGGCTAATAGACAGAGATGGGTGATGAATGTGTTGTATTTGTGGTGGTGGAGGAAAAGGGGCAAATGAGTGTCTGTCTGCTGTGGCAGTGTTTGAGAGACGACACCACTGTCATTTCATAACTCACGACATTGATCGGTTCTTTTTCTCAGCACACTGAAAAAACAAACAGTCCAGAGCAGATAAGAGAGTGGGAGAGAGGGAGGAGAGCCGAGTACCCCAAAGGCTAAATAAAGATTGTCACTCCAAGATCAATCACCAGTGATGGGCCTGCTAGCTTGATGGTGTTTAATGGCATTGACGCCAAAATACAGACATGAGAGTAGATTAGGCTTTAACAAACTT
This sequence comes from Pseudochaenichthys georgianus, assembly GCF_902827115.2. Taxonomy (NCBI): domain Eukaryota; kingdom Metazoa; phylum Chordata; class Actinopteri; order Perciformes; family Channichthyidae; genus Pseudochaenichthys; species Pseudochaenichthys georgianus. Next base: position 18,673,993 of record NC_047505.1, read on the forward strand.
TAGTTACATACTACCTTAGTCAGCATTAACAACTAAAGGAGTTGTTAATGGAAATGCACATGTTAGTTACATAACGCAACGAGACTATAACGTCCTTTGCATTCAATAGAAAAGTCCAGTCAGTAAACATTTGCATTTCAGTCATTTTTTGGAAGTAAATGTAAATATCTGATATACTGTACACCTTGACTTGTAGCAAGAAATGCATTGGCTGTTTTTTCTCATCTGAAAAGTCACTGACAATCATGCGAGTGTTTGAGTTTTAATGCCGCTGGATGGTTGAGGCAAAGCCTGTGTCTGTGCATGTGGAACGTTTGCCGTTTGCAGCTACTGTTCTGTGCATATCTCTTGCTGCATTTAATGTGAATGAATTAGCGTAACACTTTAAGAAACAATCAATTTAGCTGTTACCACATTCCAAAAAAGAAACTGTGTAATGGCTGATTATTTCGGTGGGACCAAACCATGTGTTACCAATGGCAATGTCAGGAGTCCTGTAGTATGAAAGTATGAAATTGCCTTCCCTACATTAAACACAAACTGAAGATACCAAAAGCCATTGATAGAAGTGTTGATTTTTACTTGGAGCAAAAACTGTATTTTCTTTACTGTGGATGCTGAACCTGCATCATCATCATCAATCAATCAATCAATCAATCAATCAATCAATGTGTATTTATATAGCCCAATATCACAAATGTTACATTTGTCTCAGTGGTCTTCACAGTTTGTACAGAATATCAGTATGACAATACGTCACCCTCTGTCCTTAGACCCTCACATCGTACAAGGAAAAACTTCCGGAGAAAACCCACAGTTTAAAGGGAAAAATGGGAGAAACCTCAGGGAGAGCAACAGAGGTTATAGATGCCGTGTGTAAATTGAAAAGATAATACATTTACAACATAGGTAGTCCAAATGTTTGGAAATGCATGTGTCTATAATAAGAAGATGAATCCACGAGGATGATCATATATAGTCTTCTTGAAAACAGTTTTTGTACAGGGGGATGGCTAGTGTCCCTGAGCATATTTAGGTATGTGGTAGCTCTCATGGTATCTCTCCTTGGAGAAACTCTCCCAGAATATCAAATTGGTCCTCAGCCACAGTGTTTTCATTACATTTGAGAGGAACCCTGAAGAAGAAAAAGTGTCAAGTGGCCATGTTCAACTTCTCTGCTGTGGAGGGTTTCTTTGTGCCCACACCTCTGATGTTTCACCTTGAGGGAATCATAGTTGGACTACAAAAAAAGTATCAATAAACAACAAGTCTCCCTGGCACACACAAAGTCTGACTCATTGTGTGCGGTCGAGATGGGAAGTCAAATGAATGGCAGCCCCTTCTCTTTAGCCTTATTATCCGTTCTGGGAGACTCACCTGCCCAGGCAGAGGGCGGTAGTCATCAGTCATCCTGTCCCTCAGTCTGACTAGCTGTCAGTCTCACACACACAAACAAGCAAACACCCATACACATTTGGAGACATAGCCGTTTCCAGCCAGATGCCCTATGTAACAAAAGCTCTGATGCATGTCATCCATCCCATTCGTTTTTATTTGGCAGGTATTTGTTGCTTTGGTGTTGATCGGAACATTTGATATGTTTACAGTACAGTTTAATCCTTTCTTTTTTTAAATAGGACTTTAAAAGCACAAGATTATCATGACACAAATCCAAGAGAATAGAAAGCATTATTACAAAGGGGTCCTTAATTGAAAGAAAAACAAATGAAAACAAACAACTACACCATAAACCTTCCTACCCCCATGTAAGTCTTTGCCTATGGTTCAAGCTCCCACCCTTTTTTTAAGTGAACTATTATCGCTCCATGAAAAGCTGCTTTAACTTTTCTTTAAGAAAAATGATTTTTCTTTGTTTAATATTAAGTGCAGGTTGTTCCATAAAGGAACACAGGGAGCACTGCATAGCATAATGCTCTTTTGCAGCAATAATGATGGCGTCCAAGTTGTCAATGTAACGTCTCTGGCTGCATCTCACTTTGGTTAAATGAAATCCTTGCGTCCCTCACTTGCGTCGTTTCCCTGCGTTTAGTCCCTCCCACCAGGGAAACATGGAGAGATGCAAGGAAACCACGAGAAGCAAGGAAATTAGTTTTAAGAGCAATGGGACGTCCTTTCCTCCGGAGCGTCACGTGAAGCGACGTCTGTTTGTGATGACGCTGCACAGCTGATCGTCTGACAGCAGCCAGATCAGTGCATGCGCTGCATCGTCCAATCAGTGAGCGATACACAGTAAGGGGGCAGGGCGAGTGTCTGAGGATTTCACCGGAGGATGGTCTGGTAGTTCCTCGATCCTCGGTCCTCCGGGAAAAATAAGGCCACTGGGACGCTACTCCAGATGGCGCAGACAAATCAACTTCCGGTGATACGGAGACCGAGGAGCGAGGAAATGAAAAATAACCGAAGTGAGACGCACCCAAAGTGTCTCTTCTCACACATCTAGAAGTAATGGTTTCCAGCTCAAAAAACATACTGATCACTTTAGTTTACAGTAAGATATGTTCTCATACAGAAAACTCAGCTGATATCATTTCCGGTTATTGAAACAGATCAACAATGTTGCAAATTAGAGAAAATGCAAAAGACACTTTGGGTAAATAAACACACGTTCAAGCACAGAGTCCTTGCTTTAGACCTGGTGTTGCTAAAATTCTGATTTTTACCTCTTATGTATTACATTTTTCAGATTTAGTCATTCATCCTCTAAGATAACATGGGTTTATATTTTCATGAATGTGTCGATCCCAAACAAGTCTAGAGAGAGACATTTGTGTTTTCTGTTGGTACACACCCCCCTCTGTTTTTATGCAACTCTATTCTTCCCCCTTCGCGCCTAGTCAAGTATAGTCATAAGGGCATATACAGTAGGCAGCCATTTACAACAAGCAGGGTGGTATATAAAGACCTGCAATTCAATACAATATCAATGTATGTATCGAAACTACCGAACGATGTGAGTAAGTGCTCTCTGGTTTGAATAACGCTGCTACATACAGAACCTGCACCTGACGACCTGAAATATCCCTCAAACTGACATTCTTATAAAACCAAACCCATAATCCCGTACCGCTCAGTTGACATTGTTTTTGTGGCAAGAAATGGTCTCCATGTTCCCTCAAAATGATGAATTTTAATAACGGCTTGTAAATGCTTGGGCAAGTACAAAGCGCAGTACAAGTATATTAGGATTTTTATAGTGTCAATTCAAAGCTATAACTTTTTATATCGCAAAGGCACTCAAAGGCAAACGTTGTTCTTTTTTTCTGCTGCTGACTGACTTTGACCTTCAAACCAAATAAGTTATATTCAGGTTCATTTCACAAAATCCAAACAGTAAATCCATGCATTTGGAAATTGTGTTTTTAAATGAAATATCAAATTATCTACTGCTGACATGTTGTTCTTGTCATTACAGCCACTAACCGTTTGTATTTCAGAAGACGTTGTGCTATCTTCATTCATTTATTTAGTCATTGGTATTTCAATAAAAATACATTCTTGAACAGAAAACAGTCAAAGATTTCTGAAAAGTTAAGCTTAAATAACTTCAAAGTATTTCACTCTCTCTTTGAAAGTTTCCAATCTTCACCTCAGATACACAACTGAATAATTTTTGCAGCAAATGTGTGTCTTACAATATACAATTTGGGGAAGTAAAAATGTGTTTGTGTAAAATACAATTAAATATATAGAATTCATGTACAGCCTAGTGTAAATATGCTACTTTCCTAAACATTGTATTGTACATTGTATACAATAAATACATTTAGATAATTTAATTTAAATCTTCTATGGCCCATGAAAATGATCGTTCCATCTTCTAAAATCACATAATGTTCTTATCTTTTTTCTCAGATGAGCCCCTGCTTCTAATAACCTTGTAGCTATACTGCAAATTACTTTGCTACTACACTATCTTTCCCGTCTATCTCCCATTTGCATGCCTTTTAAATGGAAATTACGCTGATATTGGAACCTACACAACGTACTCTCGCCAAGCGTTAAGGCTCCAAAATCTATTACTCGGATGTATGTGACATGTTTATGCTAATATGGTGTCACCTGACCAGAGAATAGTATAGGAAAGGCTTGTTGACGTAGAGCTGCTGCCATCGGTATGCAGTGAAGCATGGCAGTACTCCCAGAAACACACACGTTCATGCATGCACACCATCACCTTTATTTTGCCTGGGCCCTGCTGGGACTGGAAGTGATGATGATCCGCAATAATTGAGAAAGACGTATGTTTAATGCAGTAGAAGAGAGGAGGTACTGGAGGGCGGAGGAAAGTGTAAACCGCTGATGCAGATTTTGTACCAAAATGCTTCTTGGTACCCATAATTGACAGTCACTCAGTGTCCCATTGGTTGATGGACACGGACATCTGCAAATCGTAGCACACCAATGCATTTTCACTAAGACAGGGAAAAACTGAATTGCATTTGTGTAAAGATAAGGGGACGGGACATCTCTTTAGAAAGCTAGATTTCTAGACATAAGAAACACAGCTGTAAAACTGTTTTGCAGTTTTTATCTTTTTGTGTGTTTGTGTATATGTAGATGTGTGTAGTAGCCCACTCGTGAATGTGTTTTATATGCTAATTGTGTTAATGTGCATAAGCTGCTCCAGCCCATTCTCATTAGGTTTTCATTAGTCTCTTTTATGGAAATGCACAGTGACTATACTGCAGAGCATGGCCCGCACCAGCCAGTACTGCGAAGCGACGCTGGTTTCTCAAACTAACACTTCGGCCCGTCTTAGTCACTGAGCCCGTAGGCAGACATATTGATTGGGGGAAATGGTATCAAAGACCTCAGTCTGGTGTTTAGATTTAATCCTGTTTTCCCAACACAAAATAAATTAAGATAAAGTGAAGGGAGATAAAAGAGAAAGTTAGGCAGCTGAAGTCTCTTTCTTTTTGATGAAGTTTTCACCTGAAAGTTTGCAAGAACGTGGATCTATCACCTTTGATTTGCTGCTTCTCTTTGCCATAGGCTAGTTAGTTATCTACTTTACTTGCTAGGCTAAGCTCAACATTTTGCTATCATTGTTTTGAACACAATAAATTGGAGCTGCAACAATAAGTCAATCAACAGAGAAATAGTTGCCAACTATTTTAATAATGGATTTATTTTCCGGCCGAAAATATTTGGATTTTGGATTAAAAAAAAAACAAGACATTTGAGACATCAGCTTGGAATTTGAGAAAGCGAAGTGGACATTATTCCCTTTTTGTTGACCAAACCTTATATTAAGTAATCTTACATTTTAGCCAATATTTTCAATCACTTTTAGCCTTTGAAACATTCTACAGAGTTGCTGAAATTTCACAGGTCGATCTGATTAAATAAGATGGTATGACTCATTGTTGCACTTACCCGGGGTCTTTTGCTGAATATATAGAAATTGTAGGAATATATATTAAAACTTGGAACTTTTAATTAAAACGCTGAGACACAGTTTGATGAAACTGTGAAGGATTTTACATTTGCACGCTGTGTTCCCGTAATTAATACATCAGCACTGACTGGCCTGAAGGATGCCTGTGTATCATTAAAAGTCTCCCTTTTCAATACCTTTACTTGTTATATTGTACAGTAGGTGTGACAGGCTCACTGCTGATTTGTCATTTACAAGTTGAAGTATTCGGGCAAGATCTATTCAGACTCAGACAAACGTAAGTGCTTTTGCTGTATTTCCTCCTCACGTCCAATTCGAATGGTACAGAAGTAGGTATATGTTTCTGTGTTTTTGGTAATTAACATTGCAGATGTATAAATTAGGAGGAATGTGGTTCATGCAGCTGGGAGGACATAAAAGGCAGCAGGGGGGGGGTAATCCTGGAGCATTGTTGACGTGATAAAAGTAAGGTGTGACTCTGCTTTCGGCATCTCTCCCTCTCATATCCTCTTCCTGTCAAGAGAAGCAGCGTCCCGTGAAATTGGGATCTAAATTACGAGGCTGGTGATCTCTTTGCAGGGGTTTTAAAAAAACGACCCGCTCGGCTGCTAAGGACATCGACCACACCAGTCCGCAGCAGACGATTCGCGGACCTGACTTTGGTTCGAGACCAGTCCACTGTCGCTAAACCAAAAGAACGTTTCCCTTTATCGTCCCGCAGAGGATGAGTCGGTTATATCAGCTTCATCGCTGTCATTATCAGCTCAGGCCCGTTTCAGAGATGGTGACGATTTCGGAATTTGGTTATAAATCAGAGCCGTTTCCCCGGTTGTCTGACGCTTGCTCGCAACTCCTTTCTCTAATGAAAGGTTGTCTTTATTTGAATAATAAGCCTCTTATCTCACCAAATTACTATTCTGCTGGCCACTGCGTCTTCGCTATATCACTTGTCTTGCTTTTCTTCTCTCCTCTACTTTCTCTTCATCATACACAACCCCATCCTCCACACACACATGCCCTCATTCAGTCTTTATCTCGTGTCATGGTCCTCACCTCTCCTTGCCCTTGGCCCCGGTTGACAAGAAAGTAGAGATATTGAAATCTTCAACATAACTCATTTTTCTTTCTCATATTTGACCTGTTAATGCTGCAAATGTCATCTTTGTGTTGCGGCTTACATCTTGCTTTGATGTTTCAGTCACTCTAACATAATTGCCATTTCCCAAATATTAAACTACTAGAAATTAATTTACACTACAGTAGCAATAGTAAAACACTTTCTTATCATATTGATTGATTCAGTATTGTACAATTTTGTATCACACTTGTAAAATTGTTCCGCTATGGCCAAACCAGTTAATAATAATTATATAGTTTAAAGCAAATGTAAAACTATGTAAATGTTTGTCCTATTATTTGGATGATAACCAACATCCATTGTAAAATAATAATAAAAAAGGTTCAGACAACTTTCTGGATTGACTTTAATATGCTATAATAGGCGTAGTAAAGCATTTTTCCAGGGCAGTTGGGAATTTATAACAACAAGGGACGGGTGGCGCAGTGGTCTGTGCATCTGATCAAGGGGGTGCTGGGGAACTCCAGTTCGAAACCCGCCACTGCGTCAGGCCGTTGTGTCCTTGGGCAAGACACTTCACCCGGATTTGCTCCTGTGGGTATTGTCCACAGTACATGTATGATACTAATGTGTACTTGTAAAAGTGCCTCGATGACTTCGAGGCGTGAAGATGGACGGTGTGGCGCAGTGCGCTGTGCGCTGTGCAATGATCATCAGATCAAGGGGTGAAACCCGCCGCTGCTGTGTCTGTAAAGCCGTTGTGTCCTTGGGCAAGACAAGGACACTTGCTCCTGTGGGTATTGTCCCCAGTGGTGACCATTGCATGTATGATATGTGTAATTAATACATAATTACAATAATGTAATAATTCTGCAGGTCTCCCTTGAAAAAGAGATCATTGATCTCAATGGGATTTTACCTGGATAAATAAAGGTTTTGAATTGAATTGTAATGTGTATTTGTAAAAGCGCTTTGAGCATCTGGAAAAGCGCTATAATAAATGTAAGGAATTATTATTATTATTGCTACCCCACTCCCAAATAAATCGGTTTAGATAATCTGGCTCATCTTTTGTCTTTTACGGTCTTCTATGATTATCTTAAAACTATTTATATATTTTTTAAAAAGATGCTGCCCTGTACCAAGATATTTGATGGTTATGTTTTCTTATTCGATAGAACCAAAGTTCTTGTAATAATAAATAACTCCTCTTTCCTGTATGCTGTACAAATAGCAGAATGATAGAAATTGTCAGGTCATGTGTAAACTGATGATTTATTTATTCCTGAATGAATGGCAGTATCAGATAGTCCATTAGAACTGATCCAGAAATCCATATAAAGGCATGGAAGGATTAAAAGATTTACAGTGAACAGGAGGACAAATTCATCATTGCCTGAAAATTGAAGGATGTCGTATTTTGCTTGTGCTCTTGATTTCATCGTAAAACACACATCTGAAAGCATAGAAAGGTGTTTTTGTTCCTAAAGCCAGTCAGTGTTGTCAAAGCTTGTACAGGACTATATGGGTCATAAGTTACAGTATAAATGTACACGTAGTAATTTTGCTCCACCTCCTTGTCCCAGATGGAGATATCCCATATGTCTGAAACCGCCGATTGTTGTGCACATAAATACCATATTCAAGGGGCTGGCGGTGCACCATAGCCAATCGGTACTGTAGATCTGCTGCTTGGATTGGGGAGGAGGTTAAAAAAGCCATTTGTCAGCAGTTCCTGCCACTCAAGCCGAAGCCAACAAGATGTGGACAAAACTCAATTTCCCCATTAATGGAATAATACCACGGTTAATGTGCCATCTACTGGAGCAGAACAGAAGGTCAACCCAGGGTCAAATATGTGGATGTTTGGGGTCAGACCTCGTGGGCGCACTACTCGATTCACAGTCACGGCTAATTCAGATTTCCACTTTAGTGATCTTGCATTCAAAAATAATTAAATTGTCCAGCGGTTCTGTAGTTTTGTCCTTGCAAGCATTTATTATCAAAGAAAAAAGATAATGCTATATGGACAGCTGCTTTTGCCCGTTTGTCAGTTAGGGTTGTACCCGAATATTCGGTCCTTGGCCCATTATTCGGTTTTCAATTTCTTTATTCGGATATTCGTTTTTCCCCGTTATTTTTTAATAAATTGAATTTATTGAAATCTCCAATATCAACGTAAGAGCTTGTGCCTCTTCGGGGGTGCTAACACTTAACCATACACTTTATTGTTTACTTTCTCCGTCTTTATATGTCGATATTACTTTTCTCCGTTAATCTCAGCTCCTTTCGTCCGTCACGTTGTTTCCATAGCAACAACAACTTCCTGTCAACAGCGCTAACTCTCCTTAAAAAATAAAAGCATGTCCATACAAAATAGGAAGCCAAGCCAAATTACGCTTAAGACATATACAACTGCAACGGAAGTAACAAACACAATGCGATATCCTTTTCAATTTCAAAGATCATAAATGGGGTTATTTACATTAACAAATAACTATAACACAGCAATACTGTAGAATAACAAAATGAATGCTGAATAAACCAAAATACACGTGTTGAAGCGCGCGCCGAATATTCGCTGCTGATTACTACCGAATGTGTGGGCGGTGGTGGCGAAGTCCATAGGTACTTGGCTTGGCAACTGGAAGGTTGAACCAGTTCAAGTCCCGGCAAGACCAAGTGCTACCGAGGTGTCCCTGAGCATGGCACCGTTCCCTACACAGCATCCTAGTGCACTTGACACTAGGATGGGTCAAATGGAGAGAAACCATTTAATTACATAGTACCTGTACTGTGTAATGACAATAAAAGTGCAACAAAAAAAAAAGAATATCTGGAGCCCGAAAAATGGTATTCAGGACAGCCTTATTGTCAGTACACATGTTCCAGAAGATACCTTGGTGATGATGCTTATTTTCCTCTCTTTGCAGGGTTACTTCTTGCTGTTTGAGTCCATGTTGGATTCTGTGCTGTACGCCAGAGACGCCTACCTCGCTGACGATGGCTCAGGTAGGTCACATCTTCCCAAAATAAAAACAAAAAGGTAGCATAAAAGTTTGCCACTGTAGAGTTGGACATTTCACTTTTTTTTCTTCAGGCATTGTCTTTTAGTTACTCTATACTTAAGTCTATGAATTAGTGCTAAATAACTCATGACATTAGTGATGAAACACTGTTTTCTACACATTTTTGAAAATCGACCAAAGTGGCCAGGGAAGTAGGAAGATTGCTTTGCTTTGCTTAGGTTACACTAAAGTACCACAGACAGACAAACCCAACTTCCATCGTTTTGGGGGCGGGAATATTTTTTGTGCAGTAGATCAGACTATCCTGGGTGTGCATCAACACCCATCTGGCTGAACTAAATCAAAGAGCACCATGAAGACATAACATAATGTGAACCAACAACATTGTAACCAATAAAGAATAATATGTTGTGAAAAGAGTAAACTAAGGTTAACAACAACATTTCCACTAAAGTAACTGCTTTTGTTTCAATTAGCAGCTGGTAGAGAATTAACGTCAGACCTGCCACTTTAAGTACCTCCATTTCAGTGAGTTTCCCTCTCCTTGCCACTATGTTACAAGCGGCAGGCTGGCACAACCAAATGGAGCACAACTCTTGCAAGTATATGGTGTGATCTGTCAGCAGGAGAAACTTCTTATGCTAGCCCACTATGGTTTTTGGATATATTGTGTGTTAATTTGTTCACGTCAGTACAAGCAGCATATATAAAAATACTTCTCTTCCAAATATACAAACCAGTTGACACATAAGCAAGAAACCTATGACAGAATGGAAGATTTTACTATAAAACTTCAGCTTCAGTTGCAGGATTCAGATGTTTAGTCAGAGAAATACTCTCTGAGGAGGTGGGGACATATACAGCTGAGGGGGAGGCTCAACATCTCACCTCAGCATACAGCTGTCTTCAAAGACAACATGTCTCACGTTTGGCTGGACTGAAGAATGTGTGCTTGCACTTTTGCCTCATAGCAGCTTGGCATAAGCACAGTGATGTTGCTTTGATCCTCATATGCTTCTTGGAATTCTATTGTGAACCTGTTTACATTTTTGGATGTACAGTAACAATTATTTTTAAATAACTTGAATTTAAACATTCAAGATTCAAAGATTTTATTTTCATATGCACGAAAGCTACAGTGTTTGAAAACATAACCTTGAGGGCGTAGATGAAAACACAAAACCAAGACGGATGCAAAATGTAAGAGATGGTTATTTCTTACAAGTATAACTATTTGGACAACAGTTTGACACATAAAGTATGCACATACTTTTTGTCATTAGGGATTTGCCTTGTGTCTCCTGGGTCATCCCATCCCTGCCCCTGACCAGATCTAATGGCTTGTGCCGAATGTGACACAACTACGGAACGGTTCCACCACAATGCCTTTAATGGCTCCTTGGAACACCAGGGATAGGTCAAACACACACACACACACACACACACACACACACACACACACACACACACACACACACACACACACACACACACACACACACACACACACACACACACACACACACACACACACACACACACGCTCACACACACGCTCACACGCACAGATTGACAGCCAGAATGACCCCACATATAGAGACAGATCTGTTTGCGAGGGAGTTTGGACATGCAAACCAGAGTCAGGCAGAACGTGATAGGTCAGAGAACACCATATGGTTCGTCATAAGCCTTTAACCCTGATGCTCCCAGAACAGGCTGATCCCTGTGTATCCTGTGTATTTTGTGTCACTCAAAACCAGGAAAATGTGTCTAGCAGAACCATCTACTTCCGCCAAGAGCTTTGATATGGGAGCATTAAGTCAAAAAGGGAACACTTTGTTAAGCTTATCAGCATTTCCCATGCCTAATTCAGCATGTATGGTGCTAAGCATACAAAACGAGTGGATGCTGCTCCATGTTGTTGTTCAAGTAAACATTGCCAAGGCAGTATTTATGTGCCAATCTGCAGAGCAAATATTCCTGGATATCATCACATGCAGACTGCACCTTAATGCATTAATCCAAACAATGTGATATCTTTTAAATGATTACTCTTTTTACAATAATTGTGTTACATTAGATGTATTAACCTCCATCCATTAGCTTTTTTTCAGATTTTTGAGTGTGTGTGCTCATGGCCCTGCAGCAGTGCCGCTGTATGTGTGTTTAAGCTACATTAGAAGAGAGGTACAGCGGCTCGCTCATTCTCCCCACTACATTAACCTCCCCTTCATCCTTAAATGTGTCCCTGCCTGCCTGGCACAGCACAGCGTCCAGGGAAAAGGGATCCGTTTTGTCCCGTGCCCCCCCCCCCTCCCACACTGTCTTTCCCTCCTTCAGAGCCAACCAATGGGGGGGATGGAGAGAGCAAGTGAAAGGGGAGGGGGGCATGACAAACGGGCTGTGGGCAGCGAGTCGAGAAGGACGCAGATGTCAAAGCCATGAATCTGGGGACGCCCATGTACCCCCCCACCCCCCTTCTTCCTCTTAGTCTTTCTCCCTCTCCATCCACACCACAGCACCCCATCCATCGCCTATTCGTCTCTCCATCTCCATTTCTTTTCACTATGAGTCTCAGACGGGCCTGTCTTGATTCTGCCAAATCAGCATCTCTCCGTCCTCCTCTCACCCGGTCCTTGTAATTACTCTGTCGGTCCAGTAATCAGAGTAAAATGAAGTGACAAATCTGCTGTTTGCATCCGTAGGTGTGTAAAAAATATGTGTGTGCAGTCATTAGGTAGGGTGACACTCACAGGGTCACACACAGGCTTCAGCTAATAATGAGAGGCCATGAGTTGCCCATCACCGAGCTGTCACCATCCATTCACACATTTTATGGTCCAACATGTCGAAGGTTATGTGAGACTGAGCCCTAACACACATGCCAGGTAAAATAAAAAAAATCTCATTTGAAGGCTTATGTTTTTTAAAAGTGTAAAAACAATGCCTGTAAAACAGTTTGTAGTTTGCTCCTTTTATTGGTATTCATACAAAGGTTGGGGCAACCTTGGTTTCACAGCCTTTACAATGTGTTCAAATTCTCTGGAGGATTCTGTGTCTCCACTATCCATCTCTTTCTCCTTTTCTTCTCGCTGTCTAACAATTTGTGATTTTTTTTTTTTAAACTTCTGTATGAATGCATTTTGTGAACCCTATCTTTGTCAGGTGGAAAAAGTGTAAAAATGCTTATCAAATCTATGTGCTTTTCTGATATCCATAACATATTTAAGCCAAAATGTGGGTAATAAAAATACAGAAACTCATCATTGCTATGATGCTATCAAAACCAAAGTGTTAAGCGTAAATATATGTACAGCATTTGTGAGAGAACTGATAAGCTTGCTAGCTGAAGCTAGACTTAGCATATGCCACGCTAATAATTGAAGCACATAAAAGTGTCCAACTAGAAAGGAATATAATAAAGGGTGTATGCACTCCAACTAAGCCCCTATTCAAATGACAGAGATGTCTGTTTACATCCCAAACTGCTATCCTGCTGACTTCCGTTTCTTCATGCCTGCTTCTAAGCTTCATTGCTGCTGCTTGCTAAATGTACTGCTAACATTTTACTATTTCTAACGTTTCATACCTTAATTGTTGCCCCCTTTCTTATACTGCAAACTGTTTTGTGTTTTAGTATATAGTCTAATATCACTACAGCTAACTGTTTGCTTAGTATCAACTATTGCAATAGCTAATTGCTATTGTTAATAATTGTTAATGATTATTTTTGAGATGTTATAGTATACCAATATTTTGACCTTCTGAATATTGTTTTGAGGGTGGATATCAATTATTAGTGCTTTAGGGAAAGGCCATTAAATGTTATATCATTATAAATCTAACATATATGTTAGATTTATAATGATATAATGATAATAACTCTATCATTTCTATCACGCTCACCAAAAACCGTTTCCATAGTTTATGGCAACATTTATTGTTGTGTTGCTGCTATACAACATATACTGTACTTGAAGCTGTTCATGAGTTTACTTTTGAAAGTTTACGTCTTCATATAGTAGGCTAGGACTATATATATATATATATATATATATATTTTTTTTTTTTATATAATTTAACTTGGAATAATTATGTTAATTTAATGCAAACATTCTTAATGAGATGAGAAAAAGAATACCACAATAGGCTTTTTTTTTGTTTTACTTTTTTTATATAGACTATAGATTTATCTATGATATCTTTGATACGACAGGTCTCTGATGTGAAATGACCTATATCAAGATAAAATATGTTGTCGATATTACTAAGCCTGTTTGCAATGTAAGGCAAGTTTATTTATATAGCACCTTTCAACACAAGGCAATTCAAAGTGCTTTACAAAAAATTAAAGACATTAAGAAAATGACATTTCAAATCAGTCATTAAAAAGAAAAGATAATAAAATAAACATTAAAAGAAAAAATACATGGATACAAGTTACAGTGCAGTTTAAGATGTGAATAGTTCAATTAAAAGCAGCGGCAAAAAGAAAAGTCTTCAGCCTGGATTTAAAAGTAGTCAGAGTTGCAGCGGACCAGCAGGTTACTGGGAGTTTGTTCCAGATATTTGGAGCATAATAACTGAACACTGCTTTACCATGTTTAGTTCTGACTCTGGGGACAGAAAGCTGACCAGTCCCTGAAGACCTGAGAGATCTGGATGGTTCATAATTTAGCAGGAGGTCAGAAATGTATTTTGGGCCTAAACCATTCAGTGCTTTATAAACCAGCAGCAGTATTTTGAAATCTATTATTTGACACACAGGAAGCCAGTGTAAAGACTTCAGAACTGGAGTGATGTGATCCACTTTCTTAGTGTTAGTGAGGACTCGAGCAGCAGCGTTCTGAATCAGCTGCAGCTTTCTAATATATTTTTTAGTGAGACCTGTAAATACACCATTACAGTAGTCCAGTTTACTGAAGATAAAAGCATGGACAAGCTTTTCCAAATCCTGCTGTGACATTAGTCTTTTAATCCTAGATATATTCTTTAGGTGATAGTAGGCTGATTTAGTAACTGTTTTAATGTGACTGTTGAAACTCAGGTCAGAGTCCATGACTACATCTAGATTTCTGGCTTTATCTGTTGTTTTGAACATTGCAGGCTGAAGCTCAGCGCTAACTTTTATACGTTCTGCCTTGGCTCCAAAAACCATTACCTCAGTTTTATCTTTGTTTAATTGGAGAAAGTTCTGACACATCCAGTCATTGATTTGTTCAATGCACTTACTTAGTGTTTGAATTGGAGTATAGTCTCCTGGTGAAATTGTTACGTATATCTGTGTGTCATCCACATAGCTATGGTAACTTATTTTGTTGTTTTTCATTATCTGAGCCAGTGGTAGCATGTAGATGTTAAAGAGAAGAGGCCCCAAGATGGAGCCTTGAGGTACCCCACATGTCATATTTGTCAACTCAGATGTGTATTTACCTATAGAAACAACGTTTTTTCTGTCCTTTAAGTAGGATTCAAACCAATTTAGAACTGTTTCTGAAAGTCCCACCCAGTTTTCTAGTCAGTCTAGTAATATGTTGTGGTCAACAGTGTCAAACGCAGCACTGAGATCTAATAATACTAACACTGAAGTTCTGCCACTGTCTGTGTTTAAGTGGATTTCATTGAAGACCTTACAAGAGCAGTCTCAGTGCTGTGGTTTGGACGAAAGCCTGACTGGAACACATCAAAACAGTTATTTAAATGCAAGAAGTTACTCAACTGTTGAAAAACAATGATTTTACCTAGAGATGGCAGGTTTGATATGGGCCTGTAATTGTTCATTACTGAAGCATCTAGATTATTCTTTTTTAAGAGCGATTTAATGACTGCAATTTTCAGGGCCTGTGAAAAAATACCTGAGTGAAGAGACTTGTTTACTATATGAAGTAGATCTGAGGCCATGCAAGGAAAAACATCTTTGAAAAATCCTGTTGGAATAATATCAAGGCAGCAGGTGGAGGAAGTTGTATAATGTCCTCTAGGTTTTATCATTAATTTGATGGAATTGTGTCATGGTGTTTGAATTGATATTAGGTGGACATAGGGACAACACATTTGCTGTACCTGATGCAGAGGCACTGACTGCTTGTCTGATTTTCTGAATTTTGTCAGTGAAGAAGGAGTCAAAATTATTGCATGCCCTGGTGGATAGAAATTCAGAGGCTACTGACTCTGGGGGGTTAGTTAGTCTGTCAACGGTAGCAAACAAGGCACGTGCGTTGTTTTTGGTAATGATGTCAGAGAAGAAAGACTGTCGTGCATTTTTCAATTCCAAATTATAAAGGCCAAGTCTCTCTTTATAGATTTCAAAGTGAACCTGGAGATTTGTTTTTCGCCACCTACGTTCAGCTTTTCGACACTCTCTTTTTTCTGTTCTCACGGTCATGGCCTTTCTCCATAGAGATATTTTCTTGCCAGTGTTGTCCCAACCCCCCCCTGTGATCTCTCTTCTCCAGCAGTCTGGTTTGTGTTCACATATTTATGCTGTCGCAGTTCCTGTTGTTTCTATCACGCATTGCCGGTATGAAAGGGTCTGTGCCGGAAATATCAAACATTTAATAAAAGTGAAAAACAATGAACAAGACTTAAAGGTGGGGTAGGTAAGTTTGAGAAACCGGCTCGAGATCGCTAGAATTTGAAAATACACAACCGGAGAAAATCTGCCACTTCCTTACAGAGCCCTTTCTCCAACACACACGAACGCGCACATGACCAATGAGGGCACGAGATAAGTTTGTGCCCCGATGGGAGGCTGACAGGCAGGTAGGCTATCCATTGGTTTTGCTTTTTACAGTATTACGGCTTCCACAGATGACATTTTTTTTATGGATTTTTTGTCAAAGTACTTAAGATATTCATTGCTATCGGGATGTTAAGAGCATTCCATGGAATATAACAAAAAGTGTATCTCGAGCCAGTTTCTCAAACTTACCTACCCCACCTTTAACGTATTAATAATAATAATTAATTATATTTATTCCGTTTGGATGTACGATTTTTGACTTTGTTTAGAGAAGTGATCTTCTCTTCCTCTCTGCAGCAGAGAACTAAGCGCTGTGAGACCGGACCTACTGTAACCCTAACCCTGAAAAGTATTATCATCTGAAAGTAAAATTAATCATGTTATTACTAGTATTAAATACATATAAGTATTTTTACAACATGTATTTAGAAATACTCCATTGTAATTATTGATGCATAAATGTGTTCATCCATTCAATGTGGCATCTGCTATAATGGGGTTAATGTATGATATTACTTAATATATGATATGATAATTACATTTTAATTGTATTCATTTCTTATTTCATATAAACTTATCAAACATGTAATTAAAAAATGGTGATATACACAGTGATAGATGTTAAGGACTAATGTTTATAATAAATAGCCTAGTATTTATCCATATTCATAATATTTATAAAACCATTTTTAATGTAAAAGGTTCATAAAATAAAAACACAACACTGTCATTGCAAGTGACACTCAGTTGACTTTTACTGTATGTTCAACTGCTAAATTCGTTACTGATAGAAAAGGGCCTCTACCTAATTACCTTAAATAACACACGTTTTTCTTGGATATTTTTTAACACCATAGTCCGTAATATCCCTACAATCACACGATCAACCAGAATAACATCACACAGTGCTACACTCATTGACAACATATTCACAAATGTTATGGATAGGAAAGTAATAAGTGGAATATTAATCAATGACACAAGTGATCACCTGCCAGTCTTTGCAACAATACAGAACTGTACTAGGATCAAAAAAAGACACCAGAAAAGTCACAATTACAAGACACAAAACACCAGAGTCTGTTCATTCTTTTAAAGAAGAATTATCTAAACAAGACTGGAACAAAGTGTATGTACCAGATGCAAATGAAGCCTATGAATCATTTCTACATATTCTATCAGGGCTGTATGAAAAACATTGTCCTTGTGTAAAGAAAATAGTGAAACAAAAATATGCTGAGAAACCATGGATCACTAAGGGAATATTAAATGCATGTAAAACGAAAAAGGAATTATATAAAGACTTCTTAAAGAATGGATCAGTAGAGGCTGAACAAAAATACAAGACATACAAAAACAAACTAACAAAGATAATACGATGTAGCAAAATGGATCATTACAACAAATTATTGGAGGATAACAAAAATAACATTAAAAACACATGGAATGTATTAAATACCATTATTAAAAAAGGAAATGGAAAGGCACAATACCCAAACAGTTTTTTTGTCAAAAAACGATACAGTTATTTATGACATGACCTCAGTTGCTGAAGATTTCAATAAGTACTTTGTCAATGTTGGTCCTTGTCTAGCTGGGGAAATTCCAAATAATGGTTGTAGTGATGGTGTTGAAAGTAAAGATATATATGTGAAGGAAACTATATTCTTAAGAGGGACTGATGAAAATGAAATTATTGACACAGTTAAAAAACTTAAGAGTAAAAGGTCTACAGACTGTCATGATATTGACATGTGCGATGCCCCTGTGGGTCCATCAGTAGAGAGGGTGTGGCTGTTCTGTCTGTGCTGCATTGGCTCCAGTGATTGCATTGATTACAGTAACTCAGGGCACCTGGGTCTGGTGTCCTGCAGCTATTTGAAGCCTCTCTGCTCCTCTCTGTTGTGGCTCTGCTTTCCCCTGCAGACACCTGGGGGGTATACTGCGAAGCAGGATTTTCGCTTAGCCGGCTAAATTCAGGGAAAACTCCGGCTTTCCGGTCCTACGAAGCTGGTTCTCTTTTTAGCAGGCTAGATCTCCATGGTAATATATGCTAAGCAGCTAACCTGGTCGGGACCAGGTTAGGTTGCAGGCTAAGAGCTCAACTCAGTGAAAGCACCGCCTGCTGACCAATCAGAGCTTAGTGTGCGGAGTTTAAAGCGATCAAGTCATATTACAGGAGAAAGGAAAGACGGCCGGCAAAAATCACCGACTGTGTGAACGTGAACATTAATAGAATATCACCTCCCATCTTCAGAGCAATCTGACTATTATAACATTAGCGTTAAGAAAGCTTACTTAAATATCGGCCACAACATAAGTAACCGGATCAGAGTACATTAAGTACAGTCCGCGGCATATCACTTCATAATGTATCATATATTTTATTATCTGAGTCAGCTGAGCCGTATCTGGCCGTGCAACACTCACAGTGTCACATACTGTATGCAGAAGTATTATTTTAAGCAACACATTAAGTTGACGAAACACTCGAGCCAAATGTAATTGAAGTCAGATCGTGTTTTAGACGGGGCAGTGATATCATAAACCTGTTAATGTACGCATTCAAACACTTGTTCTGTTACCAGCTGTATTCACCTTGCAGGTGCAGCTATGTGGCTTTGATCCTGGATAAAGTGTTTAAGTCATGGATGTTTAAAGTTTAACTTCTTCATTTTTGACTAGTATTAAAGTTCACTTTTCATTCAGGAAGTATGACGCTGCGCTGTCAGTATGCTACTCCATGTTTGTGATTGGTCGAATGCTCCAGATACCACCCCTTTCATGTGAACGCGCACCTAACTAGATAGGACACGGCTGGCTTGAGCGATCCACTTGATAACCAGCGTCGTAGGACAGTTTAGCGAGAGCGCGCATGTTTTGGATTAGGCCAACCGGCTAACTCAAACATATCCAGGTTAGGTTGAACCAGGTTCGCAGTATAGGCCCCTTGTGTTGTTGAGTATATATGGTTGTTACTTTAGTTGCTTTACTTTGTGCACCTCAACACTCTCACCCATACACATTCATGCAACCCTCACCCTGTATTTACACTACTGATACCACTGACGTCCACACCTCATGCCTTACTTATTGTTGCACTTCATTTAATTTGGATTGTTTCCTTTAAATAAACATGTTTTGATAACCGTTGACATGGTGTGTCTCCTTTTTGTTGTGGCCTTTTGACCCAGGTCATAACAAATGGGGGCTCGTCCTATGGGTTATTTGGTTAAAAGTTTGTGTAGTGCTCAGAGCACATGGCGTCATTTGAGCAGCTAATTAGTTGATGTGATCCAGCTGTGTGCTGGCTCGGCGCTGCTATTTGGGGGACACATCATGTTTTTTGGGTTTCAGGAAGCTTTAGTGTTTGACATGTCGTCAGGTTTTGTGTGCCAATCAGAAGGTAATATGTTGCTGCTTGTTACGCTTTTGTAAAGAGTTTTCCCCGCTAGGCTTAAGTGGCGTTTCCCCTTGGGTTGCGTCTGTTTGTTTTTTTCATAGTGTTGTGGCGACGTGGTTAGTGTCAGCTGTTTTTGGACAGCTGTCTCGGGGGCACGTCCGCGTGAGTTCTTGGTGTTACCTGCGTGCAGGTCGCTCCATAACTCCGCCGGGTTCCAGTGCGTAATTACCCACCGCAAGCCACATGAAGACTAGGTGAGATTAGGAAGATTTTGTTTAGGCAATTAGGGGGAAGTTCTCTGTTGGGTTAATCTTATGCCCATGCGTGTTGGCAGTTTAATACTTTGCTTTCTGATTATTAGCATATATATATTTATATATATTTTGGTTGAAACTAAGCCAGAAAAAAAAAAAAAAAAACATTAAAAAAAAATATATATAAATAAAATCGATTTTTAAAAATAATATTCGATTATGGAGACTGTAGCGAATATTCGAATAATCGCTGGCATCCCTAGTCGAAATAGCAGAGCACTATGACATTGCTGTTGTGGGGAGCAAGCGGAAACATGACATTAAAACTGTCATTGTGTCATCTTTGTTTGAGCAGGGGGTGTTGCAGAAGAGTGAGTCTGGTGCGGCAGGGTTCGTGCCGGTAGTGGTTCAGACAGCTGGTTTGACGTTCGAGCAGCAAAAGGAGCTTTTGGCCATGCAGTTGGGTCAAGGAGATAAGCAGACACATGTGGAGTTTATCCGTGATTTAACTTCTCATTTTCAGCGGTGGTGCGCGGCAGCAAAGGTTGCAAGTTTTGACGGTCTTTGTGAACTCATTGTCTTGGAACAATTTAAAGACATTCTCCCTCAGCGTGTGGCCACTTATGTGAATGAACAGAAACCTTCCACCGCGTTTAGAGCTGCTGAATTAGCGGACGATTTTGTGTTGACACATAAGGGCTGTTTTATTGAGAAGTATTCTAGGGGTGATTGGAAACGTGGAGAAGACGATGGCTATGCCCGCGGTGGTGCAAAGTTTTCACCAGGCTCCTCCCGTAGATTTGTAGGTACAGGGCGACCCGAGGGGGCCAAAGTGGACCTATGTCATTATTGCAGAGGAGAGGGTCATTGGAAGGAGCAGTGTCCGTTGCTGGAAACTAAGGGGAAGCCTCGTTTGGCACCACTTGCTCCAGCCATGTGTTGTTCTGCCGTGTTGAAAAAAAAACCGTTGGGTGTAGGCTCGGGCATGGTGCCTGATAGGAAGCCGATTTGTGCTGACCCGGATGCGGGTTCTGGTTTTGAGCCGTTCATCACTGAAGCTGTTGTATCAGTAGTCGGTAGTGACAAATATGTGCCGATTAAGGTGTTGCGTGATACAGCGGCTAGATACTCATTCATTGTTGAGTCAGTGTTGCCTTTTTCGTCAGAGATAGAAACGGGGGATTTTGTGCTGATGAGGGGCATGGAGATGGGCTTGATTCCTGTGTGACGTCATACAGTAGTGCTGGATTGTGAGCTGGTACGGGGAGTTGTGTCTATCGGCGTGCGTCCCGCGTTGCCACTTGATGGGATACATATGATTTTGGGCAACAATCTCGCTGGTAGTGCTGTGTGGGCTGGTGTGCCACCGCCTGTGGTGGTTTCCAGGCCGGTGGCATCTGGGGAGCCAGATGAGTGGTTTGCAATTTCCAAGTGTGTCTCCAGTTTATAATATTACACGTGTGGAGAGCCGTAGGATGTCCACTGACCTACCTGTTTCGGAGTCTGCAAAAAGTGGTTCAGCACGGTCCTTTGACTTTGAGATCGAGACAAAGAAGAAGGAGAAGACAGTCAAAGTGGTGAAGGAGAAGAAAGAGAGGAAACCCCGCAAAGCGAAGAAGAGAAGGCCGAAGGAGAGGAGGCCGAAGAAGAGAAGGCCGAAGGAGGCCGATGAGCGCCTACATGCTGTGGCTCAACGCCAGCCAACCCAAGGAGGAGTGGGACATAAAGGCAGTGGAGGCGAAGAAGCAGTACGAAATCGCAAGGCTGGAGTTAAGAAGAAGGATGTTGGGTTGTCGTGGACCCCTTTGGGGCTTCGTCTTAAGGGGGGGGGGGGGGCTGTGATGCCCCTGTGGGTCCATCAGTAGAGAGGGTGTGGCTGTTCTGTCTGTGCTGCATTGGCTCCAGTGATTGCATTGATTACAGTAACTCAGGGCACCTGGGTCTGGTGTCCTGCAGCTATTTGAAGCCTCTCTGCTCCTCTCTGTTGTGGCTCTGCTTTCCCCTGCAGACACCTGGTGTTGTTGAGTATATATGGTTGTTACTTTAGTTGCTTTACTTTGTGCACCTCAACACTCTCACCCATACACATTCATGCAACCCTCACCCTGTATTTACACTACTGATACCACTGACGTCCACACCTCATGCCTTACTTATTGTTGCACTTCATTTAATTTGGATTGTTTCCTTTAAACAGTGTTGTGCTAGTTACTGAAAACCAGTAACTAGTTACCATTACTAGTTACTTCATTTCAAAAGTAACTCAGTTACTTTACTGATTACTTACACCAAAAAGTAATGCGTTACTGTGAAAAGTAACGTTTTAGTTACTTAAAAAAGGGCTCCCATTATATTAATGCCCTTATAACCTTCATTTCAGTACTGTTATTGCATTGGAGAATAATACAATCTATTGATCAACTTGACATGCATTATATGCAATCTGGATAGCATCGATATTAGCTGCCTTTCCATTTTTGTATATTCTTTCTCCAGGTAGTTGGAAAAAGTTTTCCGTCCCATATGCCGTGTGCCGCCCGGACATGCTATCATGCTAACTAGCTCTCTGAAAGCGGGTGACTCCACTGTAGCAATAGCCTGCATGTGTTCTACAACATACCGTGCAATGGCTTTATCGACTTTTCGCTGGCTAGCAGTCCCTTGGTTAAAATCCAGCCGCTGTTGCTTAGGTGCAGGTGGAGGTGGAGTGGCGTCGGCTGAGTCTCTGTGGTCTTAGCTACTAGCTTCGTCCCAGCATGTTGTTTTTGCAGATGTTTTAAGAGATTTGAATGACTGGTTTGGGCAGTAGATATGCTCTTTGACCCACCAGGACACAACTTACATTTAACTAAAACGTTATTTTCTTTGTGCTCGACAAAAGTGAAATAGTGAGAATATCTCCAGGTGGAGAAACTAGACTTGAGCTCCGCCGCCGCCATGATAGTCTTGTTAGTAAACAACACAAACACGCCCACAGCCTGTCTCCGCATGTGACACAGGAAGTATCCAAGTACATTTACTCAAGTACTGTACTTAAGTACAGTTCTCATCTCTGTTCACCTGGCTGTTGACTATATAAAAAAACTAACGCAGTAACGGAGTAACGCACCATGTAGTAACGGTAACTGAGTTACTGAATTTAAAAAGTAATGCGTTAAAGTACTAGTTACTGCCAAAAATAACGGCGTTACAGTAACGCGTTACTTTGTAACGCGTTAGTCCCAACACTGCCTTTAAATAAACATGTTTTGATAACCGTTGACATGGTGTGTCTCCTTTTTGTTGTGGTCTTTTGAGACAGGTCATAACAACATGTATACAGTTAAAAACATTATTGAATGTATAGCCAAACCACTAACTCACATCTGTAATCAGTCAATACAAACCGGTGTATTTCGAAATAAAATGAAAACTGCTAAGTCATACCAATACATAAATCTGGAGATAAACATGTACTGTCAAACTATAGACCAATTTCATTGCTCTCACAGTTTTCTAAAATACTGGAAAAAATCTACTATACAAGACTAAATGACTTCATCACCAAACATAACATAACAACAACAATATGGTTTCAGAGAAAACAGAACTACATAATTTGCAGTTATAGAATTTTTGGAACACATTACTAAGGCAATAGAAAAGAAAGAATATGCAATAGGGATATTTCTGGACCTTAAAAAAGCATTTGACACGGTTGACCATGGATTATTAATTAAAAAACTACAGAGATATGGCATTAGAGGTGTTGCACTATCATGGCTATCCAGCTACCTACATAACAGGAAACAGTACGTTGAACTACAAAGCCGTAAATCACAACTACTGGGTCAGTGACAAATAAGGGTTGGTATGATGTCCAAATCAAACATATGCTTTAAACTTATTAAAACAACATGTTAGATGTTTGTATAAATGTATAGTTTGCATTGCTGTTGGTGCCATAGTGTTTTATGACATTTCTACCATTTTTAATCAATTAAAGAATCACAGTCCCATTAAATTGTCAAATGGTGTAACCACAAAACATGACAAGTATTAAATAATTCACCCTCCTAGAAGTTATGCAAGTATACTGATGAAAATAATTTATTTATTATGAATTATCATCTCAAAGTATATTTAAAATATTTTATTTCTAAACTTAGATAATATCGTTTTTTGTTGTACTGAGCAAGTCAGTATGCCGTAGACATTAATATTTTCTCTCTATTCTTGGGTCAGTTGGTTTACAATAATTTTAAATTTCATTTTTTCAGTATAGAAGAGTGCTAGAATCATATTCATAGTAACTTTTTTGTGCAATATCAGTTTTTTTTATAAGAAACATTGGTTACGCCAATTGACATTTATCGGTTACACCAACTGACTATACTATCTATACAGAGAATGACAAGCAATTGACACATGAAATTGAATGAAAAATGATTTATTTCTTTTTATAAATGTGAACATTTTTTTTCCATAGCACAAAAACAATACTCTTAGCAATGAAGAAATGGATTGACCTCTGATTTCAGTACAATTTCTGCTTAGAGTCCAACAAATTGCACTTCTGAAGGGAAATTAGCTCACCTCTATCTCATCGCCCACAACCTGAACGATTTGCCCCACAAAAGGCATACCCTCATAATTCACAACAATGAATTTGCCTCTGATTCAGCCTGGGTGGTTCTGGGACTTCCGACACATTCTGAAGTCTACTGTCGACAGATTGTAACATTGTCCTAAAATTGACACCCGATGGACACACGATAAAGGAAATGTTCAAATTCGGCTCTGATCTTAACAACATCGGGCCATTCGTGAGGTCATCTAAGCCATCGTATGACCGCCGGTGGAGTTTCTCAGGCTCTGGCAGCAACTTCATGAGCGGCAACTTCGTAAGGCACTCGTGAGGGCATCTTGTCGAATCGTGTCATCTTTGTCTTATCATCGGTGCCATCGGGCATTCGCCTTCACTCTGATCGGGGAGATTGCCCGATGGCACCGATGATAACAAGATGCCCTCACGATGGCCTTACGAAGGGCAAAATTGACACACGAATTCAACATAACAATGAACCTTCTCAAGGTCCTTCTGCAATTTTTTGGCATGCCAAAGATTTTCCCACCGCTCACGAAGTTGCTGCCGGAGCCTGAGAAACTCCACCGGCGGTCATACGAGGGCTTAATGAATGGCCCGATGTTGCTACAATCAGAGCCGAATTTGAACATTTCCTTTATCGTGTGTCCATCTGGTTGTTTTATTGCACAACAAAATCATGTAAAGATATTATGTAAATCACCCAATTTGTGTTCTTTGTGTTCTCAGCAGGAGGAAGCAAACACCAAAAAAATATTACAACAAATATACTGCATATTAAAGCAAACTATTGTAAAGGTAAAAGTATGAGCATAACAAATAAAGAAGTGTAAACATTTACATTATTATTATGATTATTTAATATATAAAGACTGTATATTATTGAATTACAAGATTAGATATACTTTATTTTATCTAAAATACTGATGTTTTTTCGTTATACTGTAGTAGCCTGTGAAAACCATAACAAATATGTGTTCAAATGCTCTTCACCAAAACACTGAAGTAACAACTGAAGTACTGAAAGTCCATGAAACTTGTCTTTCTGTATTTGTGAATGAAGCGCCATCTCATGGTAAAATCCTGAAATTGAAAATCTGGCAACGCCCTCTTGGAAAATAGTGGGAGGGCTTAACATTCCCAGCCGCTGGGATCCGTTGGGTCTTTGGCAGGAAGCTGTTGGCTAGAGTCTTTTCTAGAGTGCTACATCTGTATCAGTAAGAGTTTGTTGCGTTTTGTACACACACATCCTTATCAGGCTTCGGAGAATGTAGGTTGCGGCTTTCTCATGATGCAAAAGGTCAGCTATATTGGCCATCAGCTATGCTCTCCTTATCTCTAACTGGGACACATTTTTACATTACATTTACATTTTTCTTCGCTGTGGGACTTAATAAAGGATTTCTGATATGTTAAAATATGAAGTTTTTCAGACATCCTCATGAGCATATTATAAACTCTAGTTTAGGCCTAAGGCCTCTGGGTTGGCTAATGTTACTTCACAGTGGGGATACCAATGGCTTCAAGCATCTCAGCTCTGGCTTAATCACCAAGCATATTACCCAAAGGAATCTGCTCAGATGTGAAAACACGATGAAAAGGACATTAAGTCTCATGTTTAATGCTCATTTAAAACATAATGTTTCTCAAATGGACAGTGCAATGTAATATGAGGAGTGAGTAATCACTGCCTGCCCTGTCATCAAAGCTTTGAAAAACAAAGGTAGAAAAACAGTTCCTCAGTGACTGACCGACATCTTTCATCTTTTAAGAAAAATGTTGTTTCTGAGGCTGCAGGATCAAAAGCTTGTTTGACCAACATCCAGCCAGGGTGATTTCCAGCGGCAGTCATTTCTCTAAAGTGATAGAAACACTCTCCGCTGTAAAACAATGTGTCTAACAGGACTGGCCACTGGCACAAGCTTCTAAACCAGGGGTGGGGAACCTTTTTCCTCTCAAGGGCCATTTCAATGTTTTCAACATCCTCCGAGGGCCGTACAAATTATTGACCTCTGCTTAAAAATCACAGCCCATTCATTTCACCTTTCTTTCATGTTGTGCAAAGAAAAAGCAACCTCTTAATCCAGATATCTTGCCATGACTCACGCATGCATGCACGTGCACGGTTGTGGCATGACCACCCAAACAGAAAGATATGGATACAAGATGTGTGCAAATGTATTTAGACTTCTATCCATGTGAACATGATTTAAGTGGGGGGGACCTAACCTCCTCTAGGGGGGTCCGGGAAGATTTTTTTTTAAATGTTGAAGTTAAAAGCATCAATCTGGTGCACTTTGAGAGCAACATTAGTAGATCTATGGATACATCTCTCAACACCCACATGAAACAGAACTGTAAACAGATTTTCTTTTTCTTTATGGATATTTTGCAAATCACTCCCCTTTCAAACTGTATTCTTGTTTATTAATAACAACTTTTTTTTACTGTCATATAGTATTTTATACCCGTTTACTTTATTCTCTTATTTTTTTATAATTATAATGATCATATAAAGATGTGCCTTTACCTCACTGGTTGTAGAAAAAGCTTCTTATATTCGTTAGCATAGCTAGCTAACCAGATGCTAATAACAACAAAGTTATTGACTGTATGATCAGTATGACAGATGAACAGATCGACACTGGGCTTTCAACTAAGACACAGCTACGCAAAAACTGCAGCATGTGTACGGCTCCTTATCGGTACTGCAATTTTTGGAAGTGCCGGAGCGGAGCTGCGTTCTGGTGCTCCCCGTCAGAACTACACCCCTGTCAGACATATACCACGTGATGACACGTTAGGCTTGTGTTGTGTTCAAGGACCCTGACCTTGGCCAGGAAAAACAGGCACTCACTTGTTTAATTATTTTGCGGTCTAGATTTCTTTAATTTTTTGCGTGTGTTTATAAATTACCTCGAGGGCCACACCAAATGGTCTCGCGGGCCGTATACGGCCCGGGGGCCGGAGGTTCCCCACCCCTGTTCTAAACCTTTAAGATCCTTTTCAGCAACAACTCAGAATATTTTCCATCCCAGGTAATGAATTAGCATTAGGCCGCATTCAAATAATTTTTCATTGTGTTTTTCCCTTCTTTGTTTACCACCAAGCATAATATCAGTTGCTATTTAATTTGTGATTACGGAAGTTTACTTTGTGTGTACTTTGAGTGCAAGTAAAGAGGATGTTACGTTTTCTGGAATCTGGTGATCATATTGGATCAAGAAATATAACAAATGCTGTATTTATGAGATGGTGAATACAACTGTTCCAATTCTGTGATTTGACCCACTTTTTGGTTTGTATTGTACACTGTAAGACCAAAAGTATGTGGAACAACGGTTATATTTCAGACAATGCTTTTGTACCAGTTCGGTAGGTTTATGTGAGGCCCCTTCCTGTGTAAACATGACAAGACCACTCTGCACAAAGCTGGCTCCATTAGAAATGGTTTTCCAGGTTTTGCGATGAGAATCATTGCTGACCCAATCTCACACCATTAACTGATGCCCTTGTAGTTGAACGGGAGCAAAGCCCTGCAGCCAAAATGTTGTGGAAAGCATGATCTTAATAGTGTAGGAGCTTAAAGTTTATTAGCAAATTAGCATTTATTGGAAAATTATATTTTGAACAATACCAAATCTTTGTTTTTGGGTGTCCATATTTGGGCCATCTAGTGAACAACATGGAAGAATTACAAAAGTAGAACAAAATGGTCATCAGGTCATTGTTTGTGCGTATGTGATGGATACAGTCATTAAAGAAGCCTCATGAAATTGATGCAAAGCTCCACACCCACAAGATGTTAAGGCGTTTTCTGATTACATTTGTTGAATGGTTTTCGAGCCGTTTAATTTGTTGATATTAAGCACGTCTCGGCAGCACTGAGAGTAGAAGTTCATGCTACCAGAGTTTGCCCACCCTTTCCTTTAGTCATGATTTACGTTCTTATGTTTTAGAAGAAACATACCCCTGAAGGGATTCACTCATCGCTGACCAGGCTGGCCTCACAAAGGATTGCATTTTGGTCCAAAAATATGAACTGTAATTCATTTTTGTTCTCTTGTTTCTTTTGGATGTGTAGTGCATTGAGGTTGAAATACATCCTGATTAAATGCATTGTCAAAAGGTTTATACAACCAATGATATAAAAACTTAAAAGTGGATTTGTTTTCAGTTTTGCAGATATTTTAAATGATTTTTTTATTTGTTATTTAACAATCAAAAGGAAAGATACATTGTTGACTGAGGATAACAAACAAGCAAGTGCACACATTATTACACACATGTTTTGTTCAAAGAAAAGGGCAGGGCTTAAAGTTCCTCAATAATTAATAATGAAAAGATTCATTAATGCTGTGTGCCCAGAAATAATGACAAAGACTAAAGAACTGTAAATCACATAAGAAGAGATTTACACAAATTGCTACAGAAATACAATTCTTCATAGTTGAGAGAGATCAATCATATAGAGGCTAACTTTACGCTCTGTGGAAATAAATACAACAATGTTTAAACGTGAAGCCTAAGGGCAAAATAACTGCAGTCGGGTGCAGAAAAATAGTTGTTTGGGACCGGCTGGTTGCCAAGGTCCTTCCTCTGGCTGCATGCCGGCTAACATCGCTAACAGCACTGCCTGGAGTTAGAAGCCCCAGAGGTGCTACTGTAGCATGTCACAGGTGTTCCCCCTGCTGTTATCTTTCTCTCTCTTTTGCTCTCTCTGTTGTTGCTACCACTAATTTGTCTCGTTTCTGGGTCCTTTTGATACCAAAATAAACTAAGAAACTCAAGTGAGTACAGTATAACAGTGACGTGAGCAATGTAGGGTCTACCAGGTGATGCAGAGAAGGTTGTCATGCTAATATGTGTATTTGACTTGTAAACAATAAATTGCAATAAGGATCTTTTCGTGTTTATGTATGCATGTTGTGATATGTCCTTGACTCCCTTTGCTCCTACAGTCTATCCAGACCTCTGCAACATCAGCCTGGCACTAGTTGGAGACCCACAGAAGCACCAAGACCACATTGCATTCTGGGACGACGTGTATGGCTTCAACATGTCATGCATGAAGAAGGTTGTGGTGCCTGAGGCTTCGGTGGAAGTCGTGAATGAAGACACACTTATCTGTGATCCTACAGTCATACAGGTAAACAATCTTTTTTTCTGGCAAGGACATTTATCACTTTTATCTTATCTTTGGTTATTTTATTGTGAATCATCCTCATTCATTTCTTGTGTATAGTGTTTCAACTTAAAAATCAGTCAACCTGATCATGTTTTATTCATATATTAAACTGCTTACATAGACATAGATCGTGTGCTGAGGAAGCCATACTTTCTTTAAAGGGTGATATTGACAGACCACAATGCACCTGGGTTTGCATAGAGCTTGTTGCTCAAAGAAGACCGATTACATTAACTCTTTTAATAAATATAAAATAAAGAATGAAATATTGCCGTGAGACTAAACGTTTATGGGAGACTATGATGTTGAGATCAACCGTTATTGACTATGACCACCGTATTAAAAAATGTATAAAGCCGCTGCCAGGGTCATTCTATTTCCGGTTTTCCATGCGTTCGTTCGTCAGATTCTTGTGAACATATTATCTTTGGAAGAGGAGAATATCACTTTGACTCGCTGGTGAACTAAATAGATTTTGTCATGATCACCTTTGACCTCACAAAACACTGCTTTGGCCATGCCTCAATAATACATATTGCAAGTTATGCCAATTTTACACTTATGTCTTAATGTTAAAGTGACATTTTGGACAGACATGGTATTAATCAACATGATGTGTTGGCGCAGCACTGTTGGTGGAGGAAAACCACCATGATGCAAAATCTAGTTTTTTGTCCCAGTGATTAGACTGGATCCTCAATCGTGTCGACTGTGGACGACATCAACTACCCAACATCTGATAATTGTATTAGCTATACTAATTGGCAAAACCATATGTCAGTCTCATGATCCTAGTGTACGAGGCTAGTGGAGCCTACAGATAGGACAATTAGAGTTTGCGGGACCTATGCTGTTATAGCTACAGTATAGACAGGAAATGAGAGCAAGAGTTAGCTGTGGAGAGCAAGATAGGGCCCTGAAAGTAAGTAAGTGCGTGCGTGTGTGTGTGTGTGTTATGATGTCGTAGCGCTGGGTGATTGATATGTCTAATCCTTGTTTAAGTTCCTCTTCAAGAAACGTCATTACTCTCAGCAGCCTGTGGATAGAGCGGTTTTCACTGATGGGAGAACACACATAACGGCGATAAAACAAACGCACACAGTCGAACATATAAGAGCACATATACCTCTTGGGAAGCTTTCTGTGTAGGAATGCTCTAACACCTTGTCTCTCACAACATCACATGTTTCCTCATCGACTGGCCCGTTTGCTAAGCATCATGTCCTCCTCGTGATGAACGAGGGGAGAACTTGATATAATGGAATTTGAATCCTCTAATCGATAGTTTCTCCCCTCCAGTGACACATAGACAGCCCCTCTGCCCAAATTACATGGACTCTCATCTATTGCCTCCCGTTGATACGATCCAATAACATTCCATTAAGGCTGGCTGCTATTCCGTAAAATTGAGATCCCTTTCATGGATTTATACATTTGTGCAAAACAGATGAGGTTTTTTTCACAGTGAGAACAGATAGGAATGTTCAACTTAATGAATGTTTAACTTGCAACCATTTGAAGCAGCTTTAAAACTGCCTTATATAACGTGTTTCATGTCCAGATTCATAATGTTAACTGTCTATAGAAAGCAATTTTGCAACATCAAGTGTCTTGGTCTCTTAAAGGCACAATCTGCGATCCACATGTAAACCTGCCAGGGATTATTAAATGGATAATGCCTGATGAAGGGACAAACCCCGTTCGTACCATGCACATGCAATAATACTTTTTGTTTTGCAATCAAAATGTATGTCTCAGGCCAGTCTAAAAGGTTATTCAAAGGAAACGTTGTTCACTATACTTCTCTAAGACAAATAAGACACACTTTAGAAACTACTTCCAAACTGACTCAGCTACAGTCTATGTTATGAGCCAGAAAGCTTATGTT
Source organism: Pseudochaenichthys georgianus (assembly GCF_902827115.2). NCBI lineage: Eukaryota > Metazoa > Chordata > Actinopteri > Perciformes > Channichthyidae > Pseudochaenichthys > Pseudochaenichthys georgianus. The sequence continues at coordinate 18,705,579 of NC_047505.1, forward strand.
ATCCTAGCAATATTTAAAGCCAATAACATTGCATGCAGTGGATAAATGGTCAATATGTTCTGATTTTTTTAGCAACCATACTTGCTAGCTAATCAGCCATGTCCGTGTCCAGAAATCAATATCAAGATCTTTCTTCAGTTGCTTAGGCTAACAGAAATGTCACATATTATTGTAATTACATTTAGCTTAAGTTGTTGCATTAAAGTGTGAATGGAGGATTTTACTGCCAATGTTGCAATTGTTACTCATATAAGATGCAGCCAGTGCATTCATTTCAAATGGTGAACGGTTTCACTGGAGCTACATGCTAGTATATGCTTGATGCTAAACAAGCTATCTAAATACCTGGCTGAAACTACAATCTTGCTAATGTGATATTTGTCTCCTTTGGACATTATGTTCACATTTACAAAGTTAATTACTGTGCTCTTATTAATGAGATGTTATCTTATGGAGTCTTGATTTCATATTCAGCCAGTTTAGATCTCTACTCAAGAAACCATATTTTATGAACAGATATATTCCTGACCAGTTCTCTAGTCTTGCTCTAGCCATCTGCACGTCGTATCAGCTATGCAAACATTGTATTCACTAGTTAATCATTTTTTAGTTGTTATACAAAAAAACTCTAAACAAAACAATTATGAAAATATCATTATTTGGAAGAGGAAAACAAAGACTAATGGTTATTTAACTACCAAACCTATCTTTGTAAGCATCTATAAAAGTTTACAGACTGACTTCTTGGCTCAACTTTGATCGACTGAACTTAATGTATTTTTTATGTACTGAAAGTTTTTAGGGCATTTTAGTGACACAATTGATGCATTTAGTACAGACCTAAACCTGTATCATTTTCTGACCATATGTGTTTCCCTGTATGACCTGTCTTAGCCATGTTATTATAACAGATGAAACCAATGTCTAGAGAAAATATGCTGTGGCAGCAGTGTAGCAACATGAATGTAAATACCTTTATTATACCAGTGTGAATATTTTTATCAAAAATGACTTTTACGAACAAATGTAAGAACCAGTGCTGTCAGATATTCCATCCAGAACAGAGAGCTGCTAGCTAATCAGATTACTTTTGTACCAACTGCATGATGTTATTGTGTTGCCTGTTTATATTTTGATCAGTATTTATCTTTGTATCACATGCTGTGTTTGTTTTTGACTTTCAACAGACGATTGACTGTAACAGGGTGTGTCTGTCTGAGCTGGAGTTTGCATCAGATTTCTGCTTGAAGATAACAAAGAGCACAGAGTGCACGGTAAGGAAACACATACAGACACTGCCCACTTGCACACAATGATATTGATACAATTCTAGAGTTTGTAAAGTTGTTAAAGTATGAGCTTTGTCTTCAAACATGCTATTAAAATCTAATTATTTCAATAGTTTTGTCTGATAACTGCATGCCGTGCCTCTACAGTAAACAAATAAAACACTACCCATGTTCCATTAGGGCTTAATTGTATATAGCATTTTATACTTTGAAATGTTGCTACGGTCTCTAATACAAACAATTGGAGGAACATTTTATAAGATTTTGTCTTTATTCTTTCCTTAGCAAGTTCTTTTTAAATTCAGATTTAGTCCAAACGTTAAACATTAAGGGTTACACAAGAAAAATGACCTGAAACAAAAGTTTGCACATCCACTGTGACCTCCTGTCATTCATCAGAGATGTTGTGTGAAAGGAACAAGGCAGTACGACCAGCATAGACATCAGTCAGCTCATGTTGATGGATTATGTTTCTGTATTTAAGAGGATTTTTGTCAGTTGGATATTTAATAGAGTTTCAAATCGAATCAGAGCAGTGAGGCTAATGTGACTCTGAATTACATGTCATACAACAACATAGTGAATGTTCACAGCCTGCTCGCCCTGTCATTCTCTGAATCACACCACCACACACTCGCCTGCACGATCACAATCTCACACTGGAGCCTGAAATAGTTGCAGTGTGTTAAAAATGTGTCGGCCTGGCTTGTGGATTATTGTCCTGGTTATACAGCCACTGAACCAAAGCTGAGTTATTCTTTATGTTTCAGCCTTTTCCACTTGTACATACTTGCCTCATAATTTTTGAACCAAATTCAACAATTTCTGAAGTCTTCAGACAAAAGGTAGCCATTACTGTATACTGTAGTTTAGCTAAGAAATAGTTTAAAAATAAAGACCTTTTTGAATATTAAAGCATGGAAACCTGTCACAGAATACAAAATACAATGAGCATAATAGGGCTTGACAAATCTGATTAAAATGTTTTTTACACAGCCTGATAAGTCTTAGGGGAAAAACACATTTCCTTTCTTTAATTACCAAATGTGTGTTCTCAAATGAATAACTTATGTTCACAAATTAACTAACTATATCATTACATCCTTTTAACAGATGTTTAAGGGATTTCAAAGATAATTCATCCCTGTTAACTGACAACATCTCCAACTTGTTCACCAAATCAAGCCCTATTGAACTATTTGACTCACTTAAAACACAATCAGAAAATTGTGAAAAAGAGTCCTACAGTATGTAAGATATTTAATGAGTCATCTGAACCTGTGAGCTGTGTCGTGTCGGTCAGCTTGACCAACGCAGATTGCATTGCGTGTCCTCAGTGAGGGTCAGCTGCAGGCACCAAAGCACGGAGAATGGTTTATGAGTCTATTTGGTGAGGTGCTGGCAGCCCTTATAAACCGCCCCCAGCCATCCTAACCCACTTTCCCTGAACTTCTCACAGCGGCACATTTCTCTCCGTCTACAGAACAGCCTCACGACTGCAGCCTCTGCCGCTCTGCACTGTGAGAAGTGATCTGCCGGTAGAAAAGCCTGTTGTGTTGGAGCAGCTTTGTGTCGTGCTGCAGAGTTACTGCACTGTCTGGTGTATTGGTTTAATGGATAATCAATAGGTGGTTATTATCTGGCCTGTGCTCCCTGGATAAGGCCAGTGAATTTAATGGGATTTGTAAACATCCTCTCATTTTTCCTGTCTTTTCGGCTCTGTAATTGAAAACATCCAGTTTCTATATATAGGACGTAAGTACAGTCATGTTAGGGGTTCTGCAGCAAAACAGATGATGAGACCGCATGGAACAGAGCTGTTATTTTTCAGTTTTTTATCTTTATTTTATTAGATTTTTTAGATGCACAACCACTTTGTGCTTTCTCGCTGCAATTTCACGCTTGCAATCGTCCTTTAAAAGAGGTTAAAAGAGCATGTAAAGTATGTGTCTTGGTGTATATGATTTATCATTTGCTCGTGCTATCATACTTGTTTTATCCAGCTGTTTCTGGCTTTTACAATGCAGGTATTATGTGTAGAAGTTATCAATTGTCCACATTTTAGATACTCGCCTGCAGTATCCAGCCTGCGTGTCTCAGGATTTACAGACGGATTATTGACCTGCAGGAGTGGGGCGATGCTACCATAAAGATACTGATCTGCAGTCAGTATTGGCTGCAGCTCCTCAGTAGTATTTAAGGTTAGGGTGTGTGAAGGGTAAACCGCTCCTGGACCAGTGCTCGAGGATGGGTGAGGGAGAGCTGCTGCGCCTCTCTTCCTGTGATGGAGCGCCTGCTTTTGTTCTCCCGCCGACAGTCCATTCATCAGCTCAGCCTGCCTAACCTTGCATTAAATGAACAGCACAACCCCTGCGTCTGCGCCGTTCACGCACAAGACAGATCCTCTCGCTCTTGCATTTTTTTTAATCCTTCTTTTTATTGCCTCCCCTTTTTACATATCACATGTTCTGCATCGTGTATGCTGTACATCCGATCTGCCTTTGTAAATCGTAAAGCTTAAAACGTCATATACTGTGCAAGTGCTGAAAGTTTTATCAAAACTTGGATCAGAAATTCACTCAGGGCATCTATACCTTTTTTTGTTTAAGCCCCTACAGCTCTGTGATCCATTTACCTTAACTGTAGATCAGGTAGAAAAAGAGCCTCATCCCTTCCCAGAGGCTGAAAATGATGTATGCTGATGGTGTGGCGGGAGAGAATAAGTTTGTGTCTGTAATTAATTCTGACACTGCTGTCTCACTGCTGCTGATGTAGCTACTGTCGAGCTACAGAGGAAAAAGGCTCTGCAATCCGTCTTTAACCTGCTTTCCATCACATTTAAATTGTGTGTGGGGGGGTGGCCTTCTGGACTGACGGGGCAGGCACTCGTCACCTTCAAGGTTGACTTTCTGCACATTAAGAAGGGAATTGTTAATAGGGAAAAATACTCTTTAACTCTTGACAGTATAGTATTCAGATGAAGTGTATCACCTAAATGTAAACAAGAATTGTTTCAGCAGGCTATTTACTCTGGACATCTGTTGATTTATATCAACATCCGAGAATAATTAAAGTGAACGATTTGCACATCGTCCGTTTACAGCTCTTCCATAAGCATTCTGTTATTTGCTCAAGAATATTACATGGTGGAATTGCTCAACAGTCATTCCATTGTCAAGCATTGGAATTATTCAATGGTGCTAGTCTTAGGGTGCATTCACACCTAATAGTCCGCTTCTCTGGTGCGCACCAGACCACCGTTTGTTACATTGTTTCATTTTTCAGAAGGTTCGGTTTGCGTTTACACGGGCAAAATTCTAACGGACTATACACTTTAAACTAGGGCCGGGACTTTAACGCGTTAAGATTAATTAATTACACAAAAATGAACGCGTTAAAAAAATGAACGCATTTTAATCGCACTTTAATCGCACTTATTTTTGCACAGCGGAACGTTTCTCACTGGATGAGTTTCAGGCGTACCGATTATACTGGAGCACCAACTAACGTTCATGACTTCAGCATGGGACTTAAAACAACAACAAACCACGGTGAACAATAGTCAAACATGAACGAACAAGCTGATGAGACCGCTTTGGTCGGCCCCGTGGATGGGAAATTTTGTTTTAAAAAACGGACGGATGGAAGCGTCGATAAGAGCACGGTTGTGTGCAAATTATGCAAAAAATAATTTGCATATCACCGCAGCACATCAAGCCTAAAGTATCACCTAAATGCAAAGCATGTAGCAGCTAGCGTGGACGTTAGCCCGACTCCGAGTGCAAGGAACCACACCCTGACCCAACCCACACTCAACCAGATGACTGGTTTCAGGGCCAGGATAAGTAAGTCCACGTCTGAGAAAATAACCAACTCCCTGGCTCACTGGATTGCACTCGACTGTAGACCACTTGGAGTAAAATCCATGTGAAAATTGCTTCTCACTGTTTTCAGGTCAAATATGTATATTTGATTAAAAATGCGATTAATTTCGATTAATTAATTACAAAGCCTCTAATTAATTAGATTAATTTTTTTAATCGAGTCCCGGCTCTACTTTAAACACAAGTCATGTGGTCGGAAATGCTGTTCAACAATTGGTCAGACATTAAAGAGCCTGTGACACGGTTTTCCCCCATCATCCAAACCCATCAATTTGAGTAAATATTGTCCCCTTGAAAACCGTTACTGAACTGATTTTGGATATTTGTACTTTGATAACCATTAATCTGCCTTCAATGTTGACAATTTTCTGGATCTTCTCGGGGATTCTTCAAGTCCTGCCAAATGATGTGTGACGTCATTGCGGGCACAGCGCTCCAGCTGCACCGTTCAGGATCCCAGCATCTGCATGTAAACGCACGACGGCGCACACAGCAGCAAGCTCAGACAGCGATGACAGTTTAATTTTGAACGTGTCTGAGAGCTCATATGAGGCTGAAGGATCGGTTTATGTTGTATCTGTTAGAAGTTTAGGAATGAGGTGCGTCAATATGGGCGATCATATGGTCATGTAGCCAGTGGTGGAATGGGACTAAAAATCATCCCGGGACTCTCGACCGGCCCACTTCGGTACCGCTAGTAAATTGTCAACGGGGGAGTGGGGGATGTCAGGGGCGGCGGGTGCTGTAGATAGTCAATTTAAATATGTAAATATTTGTGTCACTGCATCCTGGTAAAATACAAATATAATGTATAATGTCTGTGTCTTTGACATTAGCGCTGCTAGCCACCTGTGCCCTGTACTACGAAGCCAGTTCAACAGACCCTGGATATGTTTGAGTAACAAACAAACTAACAACAACAAACTAACAAACGAGATCTCGTTAAGCGGTCCTACGACGCTGGTTATCAACTCGGTAAATCAAGCCAGGGTTTCTCTCTCCAGCTGAGAGCGCGTTCACGTCTAAGACACGCGTGGATCTGACTTTAATTACATTTGTCTCGAGTGTTTCGTCAACATAATGTGTTAAATAATACTTCTGCATACAGTCTGTGACACTGTGAGTGTTGCACGGCCAGATACGGCTCAGCTGGCTCAGATCAGGAGATATATGATATTATATGATCGATGATCTGATTGATGATGTAATATGAATGATAAGGGGGACACGTCGGCGTCTTCTCTACATACGGCAGTTTAAACTGTATTTCCTTTATCCTGTAATATGACTTGAGAGATTTAAACTCCGCACACTGAGTTGATCTCTTTTCTATAGATGCCAGAGGCGGGCAGCGTCAGGTAAAAAAAAGTTATTTAGCCTTCCCAAACCTGAGCCTCACGCGCCGCCTATGGGGGATGTGCTAGTGACTTATCCGACCGGCCCACTTCGGACTGTCAACGGGGGGAGCCTCGCTGCGGGGAAACGGTGGACCTAGTGTCCCGATCGGAGTGGGAATAATAATAATAATAATCCGTGCATTTTATCCATTAATTTTCCCAACATTGTGGTAAAAAAACCACACGTTTAATCCATGTTGGTGTACTACAACTACAAAAAGCATCGGTTTGTTTTCTCATCAGGAAATGCAGACCGGCACAAACAAACGATTTTTAATCATCATCCTCACGATCATTTAATGTATCATATGTTCGCCGAATTGACATGAAAGCACTAATAAATGTAGTTTCATCCACTTGAGTTTACAACTACAGAAATAATCGATTTGTTTTTATATCACATCCGACGGGAGGAAATTCAGCAGCTCTCACTCCCGATTTTTAATCCGAATGTAATCATCATCTTCACCACGATCATTTATGTTTATGTCGCCGAATTGACATGAAAGCACTGACAAATATGAATATACTGTAGTCAACTTCATTAAAACGTTATTAACGTGCCTAAACTCAGTAATTCACCATTTCTACGCATGACAACACACTTTGTCCGTGTTTGGCTCTCTCGCCGCACAGTGAAGCGTTCCCGCATTGACGTCACTTCCGGCTTCCCCCAAAACTTCAAAATGAGTCGAAGGAATTTCCCCGCGATGTTCGAAATTATTGATATTTAACGGAACGGTATCGCTTTTTCTTTTTTAAACTGACAGTTCGAGATTACTAATAGCCCAATATTTCATTGCACAACAGTTGTTGGGATGGTGTCACAGGCTCTTTAAGGGGGTAAAAACCATGGTAAAAACGCAAATCCCGGACATTTCTACCGGAGCCTCCGCCATGGAGCATCGGCAGGTTATTTTCATGCTGGAGAGCATATCAACAACAACGGCGCATCCATCCATCCATCTTCTCCCGCTTATCCGTGGTCGGGTCATGGGGGTAGCAGTTCCAGCAGAGAGCCCCAAACTTTCTTTTCCCTGGCGACATCAACCAGCTCTGACTGGGGGATCCCAAGGCGCATCCTTACTAGGTGCCAGAACCACCTCAACTGGCTCCTTTCGTCGCGAAGGAGGAGTGGTTCAACTCCGAGTTCCTCCCTGAAGACTGAACTTCTCACCTTATCTTCTCTCCCGCTGCTCCGATTCTCTGGCCCATCTCACGCTCCATTGTTCCGTCACTCGAGAACAAGACCCCGAGATACTTGAACTCCTTCACTTGGGGTAAGGACTCATTCCCGACTTGGAGTGGACAGTCCATCGGTTTCCTGCTGAGAACCATGGCCTCAGATTTGGAGGTGCTGATCCTCATCCCCGCTGCTTCACACTCGGTTGTGAACCGATCCAGTGAGTGCTGAAGGTCGCAGACCGATGAAGCCATTAGAACCACATCATCTGCAAAAAGCAGTGGTGCAATCCTTAGTCCACTGCAGACCCCCTCCCCCACGACTACGCCTCGAAATCCGATCCATGTATATTACAAACAGGATTGGTGACAAAGCGCAGCCCTGGCGGAGGCCAACTTTCACCGGAAATGGGTCCGACTTACTGCCGAGGACCCGGACACAGCTCTCGCTTTGGGAGTACAGAGATTGGATGGCTCTGAGTAGAGACCCCCTCACCCCATACTCCCGCAGCACCTCCCACAGTAACTCCCTGGGAACTCGGTCATACGCCTTCTCCAAGTCTACAAAACACATGTAGACCGGATAAGCGTACTCCCAGACCCCCTCCAGGATCCTTGCGAGAGTAAAAAGCTGATCCGTCGTTCCACGACCAGGACGGAATCCGCATTGTTCCTCCTCAATCTGAGGTTCGACAATCGGCCTGACCCTCCTTTCGAGTACCTTAGAGTAAACTTTCCCGGGGAGGCTGAGTTGTGTGATGCCTCTGGAATTGGCACACACCCTCTGATCCCCCTTTTTGAAAAGGGGAACCACCACCCCGGTCTGCCACTCCTTCGGTACTGTTGCAACGGCGCATATGATTATATAATCAGACAACGTGCGATACAAAACATTGTAACACATATAATTAGAGACGTTCTGCAGTAAGGAGGGAGTTTCACCGACGGCAGGTGGCTCTGACTTTTATGTATAGTTTTTAGTTTGATAGTTGTTTTTACTTTACACGACACTGTTCAACCTGTGTTCAATACATCATGCTGCTTCACTCTTTCATTGAAGAAATTAAGACACGTAAATACTACGCTTCCTATGTTTTGGTGCGGACTGCGTTCACACCAGCGATTAACCGTTCCAGAGTTCACTAGCAAGCGCTCCGAGACCACCTATTTTAGCGGACCAGAGTCCGGTTGTTTATTTCACTTAAGAGGTCTCGGACTGCGTTCACACCGACCCAAATGAACCGCACCAAGCGGCTAAACGCACCAGGGTTCGATTCAACCGGACTATAAAAGGCTGGTGTGAACGCACCCTAACAGTCTTATTCCATTGTTGGTAAAGAATGTGCAAAGTTTTGACAAGGAAAATAATGGATGCATTTAAAAATACCATATCTCTGGTTTATCAACCTAGACCCTTTTTTAAAAACTGCATCATGAGACAACTTTTTTTAGAATGTATCCCTTAACCTGTAGTACTCTTTTATATTTTAAGGCAATTCTTCAACATTTCTAGTGACAAACGGGAATGGTTTTTGTCTTTATCGAATCCGGGTTCATAATAGAAGTGGGCTGAGGGCTTGTGATAAGATGTTGTGTTGTGTGGCACACCAGAGACACCACACCAGGGACCTTCAGGAACCTACAACCAAGTTACTGCCAGTTGAACCCCGGAGAAAACAGCCCGAAAAAAAGATAAAAGACATTTCTAAGATGAGAAGATTTCTTCCCATATAAACAATATTCTCAGGGTTATTAGGATCCAGCATTTATTTAGTGACAACTGGGTGGCTTAAAATACTTGTGACAAGTGCCAAGTATCCCTCACCACGTGAATGATAAGGGGTAGTTGGGATTGTAAGGAACTGCAAACATTATGGAAAGGAGCATTGGCCACCCACAACTCCCCAAATCATAACAGACAGCTGTCATCTGGAATCCCTGCAGCTCTATAGCTATAGCTAAAGTGCATAGCTGCTGTAGGAAACTTAGCCTTTACCAAGAGTGGTGATGGTTGAATACCACTATTGGAAGCTTACAGACACAAATCATCTTCTTGCTTCTGATACTGTCTGTTTATCAAGCACCAATATGGCAAGTTGACCATGAGGTGGCTATAAGAATTTCTCTTCTGTTTGGTTACATTTGTTCATCAAAGGGAAGAATTTGAGATGGTTTAATAAAAATTCTAGTGTTTTAATTCTTTGGGATTACCTGAACAAAGCTCAGTGATGCAGATTACCCCAGCCAGCTGTGTGAATCTGGCCCTACTGTAACTGTCACAGTAAACAAAATGCTGAGAGGCAACAACAATGTCCGGCTGGAGGTGTGCTGTAGCCGAGGCTGATTGGTGCTCCACCTCGCCGGAGTGGCAGCAGTCGCTGATTGAGGGGGAGATAGAGGACGTTAGGTGGGGGGGGGGTTGTATTCACACCAACACGCCTGTGAGGCGGTCGTGCTTGAAGCCTCCGCGCCTGGATAAACCCCATCAAAAGCGCATTAGCCCCCTCTTCTCCCGCTCCCTCCCTCCCCCTCAGCGCCCCTCCCATTACCTCCCCCCTACCCCCCTCCCTACGTCGTATAATAGTATCTGGCCGGGCCACGCAGCTCGCTGACACACAGCCGGGCGAAAGGGGAGCGATGATGAATTGCTCCCTGTTGGTGTTATCCATGATGATAATTATTAATTCCCCCCCCCCACTCTTCTCAGAGAATGGGGGCCGGAGAGCTGCAGTGTGGAGCCCCCTCAGTGGGCCGCCAGGAAGCCCACTGTCATCACTTATCACAGACAGAGCCGGGGGCCCAAGGCTAAATGCTGATGAAAATGAAAAGCTCTCATTCTGATTTGTGCTGTTTTGGTGTGTGTATGTGTCTCTCTGTTTTAAGTTTACCCTTTCTTCTCTTTCTAATGTCTGTCCGGCTCTCTTGCTTCTTTAACCCTCCATTCTTCCATCATGTGCTCGTATATAGAGGCCTCAATCTGTCAGAGATGACAGGAATTATTAGATAATAACATGGTTGATCATTTATATAAAAACAATAAAACGTATAACAAGACTGCATTCATTTTTACTAGTGGTGTCAATCGATTGCAAATTAATGATTGATCACTAGTTTAAAGCGCTAGGAAATACACGTGTGCTGTTGTAATAAAACATACACGACAAACTGGTAAGAGAAATACCATTTATTTAATTTTTTTTATACCTTGTTATAAGATGTTTTCTGAATTATTGGCATGAAGTCCTAAAATGTTCTGACTCTTAGTTAAAGCATCGACAATGACGCCATTACGGAAAGCCACTGCTCTGTACAATATGCGCTACACAGGGCATGTGCTTGTTTGGTAGCATTTTTGGTGCCACTTTTAAACTGCAAGCACTATCTGCTCTTACAGTGGTTACCCTGTCAGCTATGTACCACTCCTGTGCAACTTCAAGAAACTGGTTATCACTTGGATTGGAAAAAACGCCTTTCCACCGTTTTCCCCTCACCTAAGGAGAACAAGTTTGTGATAAACATTTGTCATGGATTAGGTGCGCAGTTACACCGAGGTAGAGATGGTTCTTACTGATGTCCAGTGGTCTCCAGTCACCGCCAATTTCTCGGCTTTCTTTGCCATGAAATTCATTGTAAACATCCGTGCTGTAATCACGGTAGGAAGTTTGGTAATGTTATTTTTGAAAGGCGTTAAGGTTTCTAGACCTAATTTTAAACAATACATCATATGACTGTGAAATGGGAAAGCGCTGCTTATAGTGAAAAAAGGGGAAATGAGCGCCAACCCTGCTTCTTTACAGAAATTCTCTTTTAGCTCATTGTTTTGGTAATACAGCACATTTACTGTTTTTTCACATTTTACACAGTTGATTTTAAATCTTATCAAGCAAAGATAGCTGCAGTTGAATACCAACTGGATTTAAAGTTATACTGTTTTACTGCGAGCCGTAAAAGACTCCATTAAATCCCTTTAAAGGGCCCCCATGAAATTTGACAACAATTCTTCCCTCAGACAACTTTTAAACAAAAGCATTACAAGCCTGTGATCACCTACTGTAGGCTTTGTCCTGTTTGTGTCAGCTGTGAGTCATCAAGGTCTTTTACCTCTCTGTGTGTTATGCATGAGGAAATGGCATACCTTTTTATTCTTTTCAATGTCATAATAATAGAGCAGTAAGGCGCCCAACTTCTCCGCTGGCTTTGTATTTGCAAGTTTCACTCTGTGGCCTAAATGTTAATTGCCCGTCTCGCTGCTCGTGTGAAAGTTGCACAACGCAGAAGTGACAATCAATCTCGCTTACGAGGCGTTGTCATCAGCGAGGCGCGTTGAGGATGATCTCTGCCTCTCCGGCTGAGAGAGGTGAATCCGCTCTGCCTGACGAGTAATTACTGCTAATTTCCTAATTACCTCAGTACCGAGCGTCTCTGTAACGTTCATTAAAAGCCATAATTGCATTGGGTTGACATGCTCTTTTATCCACTTTGGGTTCTTTTCTGGCGGTTTAGTTGTGAGTTAGCGCGCCGCTCCCGCCTGTCTCAGTCGATAAAGGTTGATTGAAGCCTCTGTGCGGGGAGTGTGTTGAACATGGTTTCTGATGGCATCATGATTATCAAGTCTGCATGTGTGTATATTTATGTGTGCTGTATGTGAATGCTTTGTGAAAATAAGCTCTTTTTGTGTGCACAACATTTTTTTAAATAGAATTTGTGAGACTTTTACAGAAGCTGTGAACAGATGGTATTGGATTTAGCTTCTCAAAGTGATACAATTCAATAGGAAACCCTGTAAAAAAGAAACCACTTCCACAGCCTTTATATTTTCTTAAGCCACCTCCCCTATCCTGGTTTCCCCTATTTTTTTTAACATTTCTTCACCTTTTCTTGTGTTATTTCCTGTCTTTGCCTCTCCCGTTCCTCTCTTCTGTCCCTCTGCTTTGCACTCTCCCTCTCTTGCATTGATTCGGCTCTTCTTTGTCTCGGAGAGCTGGCCTCCAAGTTGTCAGCTGCGTCAGGATTAAAAGCTATTAGTTCTGCATCATTGCCACTACAAGTGCGCTCCTGAGATTGATAGAGTGCCTCTCTTCCTCCAGTGGGGGGAGAAATGGGAGGAAGACGAGCCTGGGGGCTAGTTTTTATCTCACATATCTGACAACGGTCACCTGCAGGCACTCTGGCCCTGGACCTTCCCTCAGTTTGTTTTGGATGTGTGAATTGGTTTTCACTCAGTTGTGTTTATAGCTCTGTAAATCCACATCAGTAGACTGTATCTTTTTCAAGTAAGACACCATTTCCAATAAGGCAATTAGTGACATTTAAAACCCAATATGAAGGTACATAATTGGATAATTTTTGGTCACATCTAACAACAAAATAAGCTTTTTTGAGTTTCAGACTAGTCAGTTACTCCTTACTTGGTTTTCAAAACTCTTATCAACATTTAAATTGATTCTTTAATAATGGAGCATAGATATGTCAGTTCTGTAATTAGCTTTACCCTAGTAAACATTATTCAGCTGAACACACAATCATATTCAGTTGGAACAAAACCACATTGGTTTTTGTTCCCCCTCAGTTTTCACACTGCTGCAACGCTGTCACCAAAGTTGCCACCTTTGCTAATTTCACATACCAACCTTTTTTTTTTCGTCAGCAAAATTGCCTTTATGTTGTTGCCGGCTGCCTCATAATTTGTTTCTTTTGTACAATGACAAGTCTCCCAGGTGAGCAAAGTTGTTGTTGACTCAGCCTAAAGGAGAAACCACGTTGGTTTGGAGAGGAAGGAGGGTTGCAGAGTGCAGTTCTCACATGAGTCAATACCCACTGTCTCTTTAACTGGGTAGCCAATAAAGTTCCCCAGAACACACACACACACACACACACACACACACACACACACACACACACACACACACACACACACACACACACACACACACACACACACACACACACACACACACACGACAATGACATGGTGAGCATGGCAAGCCAACTAACCAACATTCCTATTTGTCTTTAGGTTTGGTAAGTAGTGTAAAGATACCTGTAAATAATTGAGGATGAATGTTATTCTCAGTTTGGTTTTACTGCCTTCTTCCTAAACACAGCAGCTCATTTAGCTTACATTGCTCATTAAAACCCTGAGAGTTGTTCTGCCTCCTGCCTCTCTCAGCTCTGCATGTCAGGGTTGCAATGTAGTCAAACAAATCCAGATGTTTATTATACTGTCACATTCTAACACGCCCCTCATATTTCATTGCAGGCAATTGTGGGCTACTTTGACATTTTCTTTGACAAAGGCTGCAGCAACAAGGTAAGCAGCATCGGCAACAGCCAAGCCATTTAACGGAAACTCAATTATGTTCACGCTTTAGCGTATCCCTCCTCCCTGAGGCGTTCGCAGGCAATCGACGGGCGTCCTAGCCGACTGCTGATATAAGCACTTACCCAACAGAGCCGGCCAGTTGGAACAGCCGATGCCAAGCTCTGTGAGCAATACAGATATGCCTTTTGATTGCACTGCCTTTTGTACCTGAGACTCAAACTGCATACTATGGATCATCCAGAAAACTAAGGGGGCAACTATGTATCATGTTATTATCTGTTTGCTTTATAAATGCTGGTTAGGTTAGGTTTCTTTTGCAGTGCAGGCTAGGCTATAAAGGTTTAGACACAGAAGTGTAAGAGTGGATTGACTGTAACAGACACCACAAAGTAGAAGATTGATACCAAGGACTGGTGCTGTTCCTTTTAAAACTGAACAATACTCATTCAGGATCTCCAGTAGGTTTTCCTGTTTTTAAAAACAGGTTTATTCTTCTTCCTTTCTTTATTCCTAAAAATATCATCTTTACACAGAACTACTTATAAATAAAATCCACTTTTTAAATTGTATTGCTCTCTGTAACTATTGAATATGGGCTCACAAGAAACTACATAATTCTGGATAGCATAGTTGCTTATGTGCTCAAATTAGGGCTCATTGCTATTGTTTTCTGTCGATTTTTCCAGAAACTTATCCAAATGTAATTTTAAAAGTGGTCCATTACTAAAAATAGATTTGATGTGCTTAAGCATTTAAAAGTGTTAGTTTTTTGCAAAATCCACAATGTGACAAAGTGCTCCTAGCTGTTAGGAGCGTTATTTGTGACGTCAATGCTGTTTTTTTCTCACTATGTTGCACTAGGTGATGTTCTCCACGGGTCCTCAGGCAACAAAGACACACTGGAAACAGACAATCTTCCTACTGGAGAAGCCTTTCTCTGTTCAAGCAGGTCAGTAACACACAGTCCACGTCCCCTTTAGGAAACAAACCGTAGATTTTTTTCAACAGAACATTAAGATCTTTTACTTTGTCAACTCTCATGAACATATTACTTGTCCAAGAGTTTGCATGTGTGGATAAGCTCCATTATGTGTTTCATTTACGTTTGCGAGGTATGGATTTACTTTCTTTC
Source organism: Pseudochaenichthys georgianus (assembly GCF_902827115.2). Classification (NCBI taxonomy): domain Eukaryota; kingdom Metazoa; phylum Chordata; class Actinopteri; order Perciformes; family Channichthyidae; genus Pseudochaenichthys; species Pseudochaenichthys georgianus. The sequence continues at coordinate 18,720,785 of NC_047505.1, forward strand.
ATGATTTTATTTTCCTCTCGTGGAGCTTGGTAGTGTGTCATAGCGAGCCGCGGCAGGTAATCTGTCTGTGGTGGAGATGTAGTCAGGCTGGTTGACACCCGTTATGTGTCACCCACAGAGACAGCGAGGGATCAAAACAAATCACATTCAGCCATCAGAGACAGCATGTAAAACTTCATCTGATAGCCGCTTGCAGGCCTCTGAATCATGACACGCTACAAGAGGAGCTCTTTGCAACTGACCAGTGAAATATTTATAGAATCAGCGTGTTAGAAGATTAAAAGAATATTAAACGTTTTAGCTGTGAGGCGTAGCTAGATGTTCTCTGAAATAACAGGTTCAAACTCCAGCAGACATGGCTGAGCATCTTGTGTCACATTTTGCTCTTTTACTTTAGTGTGTCATCATCTGGGCAAAAACCTGATAACTTTAGCACACGTGTTTTTACCATTTTGATCAAATCTGGCATTGCCAACAGGGCAGATACTACCCAAAACACTTTTTAAAAAACAAAACGATAATAAAAAAACTGATTCTCACAATTACCAGAAAGCAGTGTTTCAGTGTCTGTTAAGTATTTGACATATCTTGTCATACTGTTGCAATAGAGCGCCACAGTGACGCGTCCTAAAACCCGGAAGTAAGCTGCGCATGGGCTCCTTCGACAATGCATTCTCCATAGGATTTGGAAAATAGCTGGAAATAAGGTCTGTGGTTGACACACATTTAAGAGACAGATCACGTTTTGTTCAGTCGGATAATATCCACATGTCTACCCTACTTTTATAATTTTTTTATTGTAAATCGAATCGATAGATTTATGATCGACAGATTTATGATCGATAGATTTATGATCGACTCTATATGTTCAAGCTTTAACTGTTTAAAAAAGTTACACAGTTTGGCTTTAATGCAAAGTGAAACAAACGGTAGCAAAAACTTTGAGGCAAATGAAAAATAACTAAGGCACTTCAAGCTGGCTTTCATTTTTGAGACTTTTAGGATTTCAGGAGGTTTTCTATCCATAGTTTTTCTACTCATACTTGGAGTACAACTGTATACATACTCTGTATTTATCCAAGGAAGTACCTTCCTGATCTCGGAGTGGTTTAGCAATTAACTAAATACAGGACAAATATATGTTTTTATTATTACCATTGAAACAAACTATAAAAGATGCTTACTACTCCTACTCTGGCTCTGTGCGCGTTATCATAGTGGGAATCGCAGATGTGTCTGCTGATGTGGGGATGGATGAGCCTCTGTGCGAGCTGTCCACTTGCTGACCAGATATTAGATTGAGTCTACTGTAACAAATGACCTGCGGCGGAACGGAGATGCTTGATGTCCGGCGGGCCCTTAGCCACGCTCAGCCGGGGCGATAAGAACATCAAAACCTCTGACGTTGCTCTAACGCTATCGCAGGATTCACACTCCGCTGGCTCAGATAAACACAGCTGACTGAGAGCTGAGCACGACAGTATGCTAACACAGTACGGCGCGGGAAGCTGCAGGGCGAAACGGAGACAGATTTATTTTTATTATCTGGTGCAGAATGTCAGGCTCTGTTCCCTCTTTCAATTGTGCAGAGCAGAGAAACCTCATGAATGCAGATGCACCGTACAGGGCTCGAGAAAGTTCTGAATGGTGGCTTGATGAACATGATGTCAATTATATCATACATATGGCATTTACAATTACTTTTCAAAGAAGTGGGACACCTACAGTATAGGTGATTCTTGACCAATGTTTTAGGATCATCACCTTGTGAAGGATCAATGCCTTACTAAGAGACTTGGTGTTTTGTTTTCCTTAGATTTTTCACAAATTTCACAGAAGTTACAACATGAATAACTTTTCCCTCCCTATTTCTCTTCTTAAATTCAAAGCTCAAAAATAAGTACCAGAAACCGCATTTCCTAAAACAGCCCCTTGAGGCTGGCTACAAAAGCGAGTCAATCCACACATGCCCTTTTCACACTAACGCGGTTCCAGGGCCGGTTCGGAGCTAGAGCCTGAAAAGCACCGGTTTTTCCTGTTCACACCGCAGCGGAGCCGCCTCTAAGCTCCGGAATCCGGTTAGTTTCAAGCACCAAAAAATGGACGGTCTAGAAGCAAGAACCGCATATGTCACGCTTACGTCGGAGGGGGGCGAGATTAACCTGAGCTAACAGTTTATGGCGAGTAGCCTACGGAAAATAAAAGTGTAACAAGCAGTAGCGCTGAGCAAAATGACTAGAACGCAATCACACACTTATTAAAAAAAAACACTTTATAAAGTCAGGCAACACTAACCAGGCTTCGTGTGATTCTGTTTATTTCTACCTTACTTTGACCATCCGTTCGCTGTTATTCTTCATTGTGGAGAGCAGGCAGAAGTTTTGTTTTGTATTATAGCAGCTATTGGATGGAATCAATACACATGGGCTGCACAGGTTGTCCTGTCCGACTATCACAAGTAGAATCATGATGAAAAATACGCCGGTAAAATGTGCCTGTAGAAAACGGCTTATGCCACAATAGGATAGCAACAACAAGTAGTCAAGATAGTCAGTTTAGCTTCGGTTGCTATGCTAACATCACCCATTTATACCAGAGACACTTTCATAACAGCGTTGTGATACCAAACAGCGTCAATTCAGACTGACACACATTCACTTATGGGGAATTGGGGATATGTATCAGCTGCTTTTGTGACAGTTGGACAGTGAATACTTTACAGTGGCCGCTGCCTTGTGAGCTAACGGGAGAATAAACTCCGGTGGAAGAGCAGCAGTCGGTAAATGCTGCTGAAACACATTAATAAACAATGAACCAAGGCACTCCGGAGAAAAGTATAAGGTTGGAGAAGTCGTTATTTGATTTAATCTGGCTTCGTATGATTAAAAGCAACAAGATCATCGACCCGACGCAGTCCTCCATTGTTGTTGTAGTGAGCGCCGTTGGAGACAAAATCAATGACGTAAACGGTGACGTCATGAGGCAGCAGTAGCAGCACCAGTCGGGCTCTGGGCGGTGTGAACAAAACGGGGGCTGAAAAGAAGAACCGGTTCCGAACCAGAAAAGCCCTAGCACGGAGCTAGAACGGGAACTGAGTTGGTGTGAAAGGGGCAATAGACCCCCATGTTAAAATGAACCGTCAAAATAAACATGAAACAGTCTGGTTTCCATAGTTAATCTCCCTATAATTGAAAAACTGAAGGGGGATGGGTCTTATACGTCATGCATAACTTCAACCTCTTGGCGTGTTTGTGTTGCTGCGAAAATGTTTGCATGCATATAGCGGATATTGCAGTGGGGTTAATTTTACAACAATTTGAAGGGGCCCTGCGCTGACCATACCTTGCTTGTTAGCTCATTAACTTGAAATCACAGTTATCGTTTATTTCGGACGAACCACAAAGCTAGCCATGTAGCACTACCGAGCACATTAATGCTCGAAAGAAGGTGAACACTTTTCATTTGGGCATTAGTGCCACTTAGCCAAAATGTAAATCGTTCAAATCCACCAGCTGGCAGTTTTTTCCCCTTGTCTGTATAGCCTTCCTACAGTTGATACACCGTTAGAAGTATATCAAATGCATTTTTACAAAATTGTTAATGAAGATGAAAAAAACATTTTCCTAACACAAACCACTTTCAGCAGAGCATTTGGGCTCTTGGAGTTACCTGAAGGCATTCTGACACATGTAAACACACACATGTTCACAGTCTGAGCTCAGAACCAGCCAGTTCCTATCCATAGCTGAGTCTAGCCAAGTTTAAGGAGGAAAATGTTAAAGAAAGTACAAAATGAATGTGGAAGTGTGTGAGTGAGCGGCAGGTTATTGATGTCCTCGATCCACAACGGCACCCTGACGGTCCACAGCCTCCTCCAGGGGCCGTAAACCAGAAATTGAGTTTTTAACAGCCTTTACTGGCTGCCTGCTATGCCCCTATGGAGTACTTTACAACACACACACACACACACACACACACACACACACACACACACACACTGCTCCTTTACACGCTGAAATTCACAAGAGTACTTGCATAGTTCTATACTTAACTCCCTCTGGCTGTAAGAGGAAACTTCCTAAAGTCACCTTGAAGATGATAAAACTTTCTTACACACAGACACTCACACACACACTGGACTCTCCTCCTTGGTGTTGACTGAGAAGCACCTTCAGCTCTGAACGGCTGTATCGAGGGGCAGGGCAAAAACATCCAGTGGTTTGTTCTAATACCGACTCTGTCTGTGGTGATTTATCATAGCGGAGAACGAATCCTATTTGATGTGTTTGTACGAGTGCAGCAGTAATTAACTCTGCGGCCGCTCTTCTGTGGGAGGTGCCGGCAGAAGAGAGAAGCCACGCAGCAGGCTGGAACAAAACATCCCTGCAAATTCTCCCGGCTGGCAGCGTATTAAATTGAACAGCGAATCATTTGTCATGCTTTGCTGTGTTTGTGTAGCTCCAGTATTGAAGAGGAGGGTCCTTTTATTCACAGCATTACCTTACTTAATGTAACCAGAGAAAAGGAGGTCACATTTTGTTTTCTCCTGCAAGACAGTCCCATGATCCTCGAGGTGAGGCCGTGGCCTGGTTACCTGCGCCATGGGCGTTTCTTCTTGTCTGGACTTCCATTGGACAGTCAGATGGTTTTTGTTCCCTCCCACTTTCATGAGTCACCTCCCCTGTCCCGAGTGGGGCTGTAGCTCATCCAAATCTCCATTCCGCCCCGCCCTCACCTGTCCAGGCTCACTAACTCTCTCGTCCTGGCCCCTTGTTTGAACTCTGAAGGTCCTTGAGCTTTCCAACAGCAGGGGTCGAGCCAACCTTCAGCTTCTTCAGGCCTGTAATTCAACATACTGCTTTTCTGTCTACACACTGGTGCATGGGATTAACCCTTCATCAGCTTGGCTTCTTAGTTCTTCACTGAAGAGTAAGGCCTGAGAAGTAACAACGGATGAAATGAAGGTAGACTGCAGCAAGAGGGAGAAAATCAAACAGATGTGTCTGAAATGTGACCGTGAGCATCAGTGCCGTTTCAGAGAGGGGCTGAACAGGAAGTGGGTGCATTCTATGCTTGAATTATTCCTCTTAACAGATAGGAATCCTAAGAGCATTGTAGACAAACGTTTTTTCTTTTTCATTTTGTTTTTCATGTATACATTTTTTTCTTACGCCTTTATGAACATTTGAATCATTTGTGGAATGCAACATAAAGCTAATGTAGCTCTCTGTCCTTCCCTCGTATTGATAGAGAGGGACAGTGAGTAATACCGATACTAAATACGCCTAACATAAAATCATTGGAATTTCCTGTTTAATTGGACATATTGTTAAGATAAAACTCAGATTTAACAAATCTGCTCTGTTGAAGAACATCATGGTGTTTTTTTGTAAAAAAGCTGAGCCTCAGTACTGTAGTACTTCAGCACAGTCACCTCCAGCCCCCACTGCAGGAGCTACACATACTGTACAGTAGGAGTGTGACTGGTTAAATGTAAATGACAACAGTTGAAATGATTCAGTAGTGCGAGTCTTGTATTTCCAGTGTCATTTCATGGAGGAAGGCTGGGTTTGGCTGTTTCTGTGGGCCTGATTGTGCTTAATGACACTGGCATGTTGATGTACGACATCGCAGTGAAAGGCCGCCTCCATTCCCCGACTCATTTCCACACATGGTTAACTTTTTCTCCCAGCATCTGAGTGGCCAGTTTACTGAAGCCTCTTCCAGGGGGAGTTGGGTCTGACTGATTACAGCAGAGCTGCTGAAGTCGAATTGCGGCAGACATCCGGTTCATATGTTTCAGTACTTTAATGTAAAACATGAGGGGTTAGTTGGACATTTTTCTGCAGTTATTTTGATGGCAAACGTTCTTGGTCCCACACCTTTTTCTCTCCAAAAAGTTCACCAAATGTCAAACAATTATGCCTTTGACCTTAAACAGCTTTTCGCCAACTTGAGTTTGGACTGCAGCCATCAGTGACTCCCATGAGAATCGGGCTCTGTTGCTGTTACCATAGCTAGGGTAAATTGAGGCTACTTTTTTATATTCCTATCAAATGAAAAAAATCCAAATGAGTTTGAATATATATTTTTTATGTACATCCTTAACATTAGCCTATGAACAGAGATTAGCAGTGTTTAGCAAAACACAAACCAGGAAATCTGTGTGAACGTTTCCGTTACAGATGGGCCAACATTGCAACCCATCGGCTATTGGTCCAACAACAAATTAGCCTCTGGGATCGGGCTAGCCATTTTTACATGGGAGAACAAAGTTAGAGTTCAGAGACGATAATTAGGCCTGTATTTACCAAGTAGCCAGGCTTCACTTAGTTAAGAGTTTATTTGTATCTTATAAGATACAAATAATAATAAGATACAAATAATAATAATCGAAAGTCATCAGATGATAGCCAATGCAAACATAGACTGCTCAAACTTTTGATAACAAAATCATGTCCCCCTAACTACAGGTTCTGTATTCAAATGCACATAATTGTTCATTGAAATTGTAGTTTGACCATGGACGCGATGCAAGTTGGTGATGGAGCGGAAGATAGGCCCCGTCTACATTCGTGTTACTGACTACATCTGTACCAGTCTTGCAACATTTACTGTTGTGTACAGTAACAAGCTGAGTCACTCAAGAAAGCCAGATATTTAAATGTTTGGGCCTTTAACTTTCATTTGCTAATTATTTCTGTCATCCGGTCATGTTAAAACACAGCTGTCTCTTTCTTCTTCTGAACTTGAAAAAGTCATTCAAGCAGTGCCTCAATCTATTACCTAAAATACTTTCCGGAAAACCTCAATCTCTTTCCTGAATGAGGTTAGTTATACCCCGGCAAGGCTCCTTATTATACAAGGGGTGATGTCCCAGCCTTGTCTTTACACAATATGGTTATTAAGGTCCATTGTGCTATGTTTCTAATTACCCTGAAGGCATGCTGTGCCTTTTTTGACAACTAAAGAACTTTGAGGAGGTCCCTCTCAACAGCTCCATGGCAAATTTAAAAACTTTACCCAAGTCTTGATTCTGCCATTGTTTGGTTTCTTGTTACTTTTTAATGCTGTACAACGACAGTATTTTTAAATGTACAGTTTTTACTTTGAACAGGAGATGTTGTCTCTACATTTGACTAAAGCACTCGCAGTGTACAGGCGGTGTCAATCTGCCATTTTTCTGCAATGGACCTACAGACCCAGAGAGCGGCGCCAGCCGCAAAGACTCTGTGACAGCGGTGTTGGCATGGTAACGAGTGAGATGTGACAGCAGTGATGGCGAACGCTTCAACGGAGAAAGTGCCACAGTCAGCATTTTTCTCTCCTCGTCCTCTTTTAACCTCCAGCTATGAAGAGTGTGTAGCATGGAGAGGAGGGTGGGGGTGAAAGGATGCTTGTTTGCCGTGTGGTTAAACATTCATTTACCTCCAGCAGTCAAACGTGAAGTTAATCAGAGTGATTATGCGTCATAATCATCAGCCTCCTCTTCCGGCCTCTCGATCGCTCGTGCGTCGTACTGTAAATGCACTTCTTCCTCGCTGCCATCTGGAGTTTTTAGCACGTCCACATACACCCGTACACGATCTTGCTTATTAGCATACATTTAACCATATTGCCTTTACACACATCATCATTTCTGTAAGCACCAGTGTGTGTCTTTGCTCGTACTGCAGAGTCCTGAGCTCAGCAGCACTGTACTGCTGCAGGGCGTCAGGAAAATGTATTTTTATGAGCATTTATTCATTTCTCTTTTATTATGAACCCACTGATTGATTTTTCTGCCTTTGATGTTTTTTAAAGTCTACTATATAAAGGCGTAGATGTTCTAGTTGATATATACTGAGAATGCTAATCAGATTTTTTTTTTTATGATTAAGGATTTTAATTATTTGGTTTGTCTCAACGTCAACAACAACTCTTATTCTCAGCCATTTGTTCACAAACATGTTGGTGAAAAAAGAAAGAAGCAAACAGGAATAACTTAACATACATGCTATCCCAGAACAAAAGCAACTGTTTTCCAAGTGGAGAAAATAAAACACACATCGTAATTTAATTATTTGTTAGAATTATACATCAATGAGCCACACTGTTCCCCCGCACGGGTTTTACTTGGTTCTATTTCAGTAAAGGTTGCTAAAAACCTAATACCCAGCAATTTGAAGACTTAAACGTACCATTTACAAAAAAAAACGTAATATTTGTGACCCGGACGTAATCATTTCGGTAGGAATCAACATGCTTAGGGCCATTATTTATACAGACATCTAGAAGAAGGTGTTTGTATATTTTAGTGTTCTTCCCTGTGAACCATGTGGAGTATATACAATCAGTATATGGAAATGGCAACAGCTACAGTGTCTATATATGGTCCAAGTACAGTATCTTTTTGTTCCAGCTGTCAATTTAAATGAATGTGTCTTCTGCTATTGAGCTTCCCCCCCATTATTATAAATGCCACCTGATTGGAAGACATTTCAAAATCAACTTTGAGGTAAAAACCAACTCTTCCCTCTGTCTTACAGTCAACTTCAATCTTATTTGCCACCAAGTGTCCTGAGAAACTTCAAAGCGTGAAACTCAAATCAAAGTCCTGCTTTTTTTCATATTTACATTTGCACTCAGGAGGGATGGCCGACCGTGTCCCAGATCTTTCCAACTTAACCCTTCAACAGCGGCCTTCTGTGACTCACACTTAAAGGACGAGGGACACTCCAGTGAAGGTTTTTCCTTTATACAATTTGAACGAACTACACTGATTAGTATTTATCTCTTCTTTTTTTCAGGAGAGGAACTCCAGGGAAAGATCACTGTGCGTAAAAACAAGAAGGACCCGCGCTCGCTGTTCGTAACATTTGACCTCCGAGACAGGAAGCTGATTTATAGCCTGCAATAATGTCAGCTATCGCATGACACAACATACAGTAAATATAACCCACATTTTAACTGAACATTCATGTATTCAGAATGTATCTTGTGTCTTGTAATAAATAAAAAAACATGACATATGAGATTCCTTGTGAGTTTGTTATTTATTTGATTCATTGGTACATCATTTAAGGAAGGTTTTGAAATTGTTAAATGTAATCATTGTTTTAAGTGGCATTAACTCAATTTAAATGTGATGCACCTTGAAATGCAGTCATATACACACTGTTGAAACAACTATAACCTAATGTCTAAAAATGCTCAACTTTTAAATTTGGCCCAGTTTTAAACTTAAACGTCTTATGACTTGAAAATAACCAAATCCACACAAACTTAACGGTTGAAATTACTCTTATTGTGCACCTTTACACTCCTGTTTCATCGAAATGTCTAACTAAAGGAAAAACACTGAGACGAACTGTCCGCCAGTTCTTCGTAAAGACATTTTGTCCTTTTGCCAAGTATTTCTCCTAATTTCCCTCCACATTCTCCTCCTTATTGTCCTACTTTGAGCTGCATGATATCTCACCGGAGGCATCATCCATCTTCCGTGAGTTTACTGGGACAACGCAAAATTAATTTCAGCTTTAAAAAGGCTGACTGAAGCCTCTTTACATATTTCATTGAGCAAGCTCTGCTTACAATTAAATATTTGTTCCTGTTCTTCTTTGCCTGAGATGATGAATCCTGGACGATGGGATGGGATAGTGTAGTGGTCTGTGAGGAGGAAGAGGAAGAGGGACAGACTGCGGCTGGCTGCCTGCTGACAGTCATCTCTTGAGATGTATGTTCACTGCTTCTGTGTCCTCTGCCATTATTTGAATAGTCTGGTCTGCACACTGACATGAAATGGAGCATACAGGCTATTCTTTGGATGAAAAAAGTAGAGGCTGTAACTGTTGAATATGTGGTTCTTGAAGAAATACAATTATAATCAGCTGTCTTTTTTTTAGCATGCAGATGTTCTTAATCACCTTATAGTCAGCTATTAATTACCTTAGACGTGGTGGAATTACTACTTTAAAATGTTGTCTGTTAATGTCTAGTGTACTATCAAATGTTGCCTCACAAGGCATAAGGAAGATTCATATTTGTTATCATATAAAAAAAATAATATGTGCATTATTTAGTTTAAAGGTGGGGTAGGTAAGTTTGAGAAACCGGCTCGAGATACACTTTTTGATATATTCCATGGAATGCTCTAAACATCCCGATAGCAATGAATATCTTAAGTGCTTTGACAAAAAATCCATAAAAAATGTCATCTGTGGAAGCCGTAGTACTGTAAAAAGCACGACCAATCATTTTAGCCGGCCCGGCTAAAATAACTGGATGGCCTACCTGCCTGTCAGCCTTCTGTGTACAAACTTATCTCGTGCCCTCATTGGTCATGTGCGCGTTCGTGTGTGTTGGAGGAGGGGCTCTCTGTAAGGAAGTGGCAGATTTCTTCCGCTGTGTATTTTCAAATTCTAGCGCACTCGAGCTGGTTTCTCCAAAATTACCTACCCCACCTTTAACTTTGGTTAAAGTTATTAAAAACCGACTCAGAAACGTTGTTTTTACAAAATCAACATGTATTTAGAGTATTACTATAGTGGCCGTGGCAAAAAAATGAGTCTGTTTAAAAAAAAAAAAGCAGCTGCATGAACAAATCAGACCGCGTGTATAACTGTCATTATTAGTACAATTACAGCACGGTTTTTCTAACGCTGTTACGTACATTCCCTAACACAAATGCAGGTCCAACACTGATGATGATGATGATGATGATGATGATGATGATGATGATGATGATGATGGATGCCACGGGCCCTTGGCTGACCTCCTCCTCTGAATCACTGCTTCCCAGGCGATTCAGATGGATGAGACTTCTTATCAGTCAGGCGACAGTGGGAGGGGTCAATTAATTACACGAGCTCATGTAATTAACGAGCACGAGGAGACACCAAGAAACTCCTCGTGGAGGTTAGTTCACCTCCTCGATCAGCAGTCTCTTCACAAATAAACTATTGAAAAAAGGTTTGTGAGAAAAACAAGACGGACGGATTTTAGGGACTCTCCTCACGTTAGAGAAGGATTTGCGATATAGCCTACGTGCTCTTTTTTCTACTGATGTGTACAAAGCATCCCATGTTCTGTCAGTTCTTTGAAATCCACAAGGGAATCAAATGTAGAGTAGGCCTAGGCCCTATAGCTGTGTGTGTGCAGTAGTCCCTGTACAGCGGACTCTGGAAGACGAGCAGAAATCAATTACAGTTATTCTCTGTTGACAATGTAATTAAAGTGAAGGCGGCGGCTAACACACCGCTGCAGCTCTTATCTGGGCCGTCCGGAGATGTACAAGGGAGGCAGCGCCGCGTGCACAATGAGCGAGCGGACGGAGTGTCCCTGTGTAACCGCAGTAATCACAGCCGGGACACTGCCTCCAACCTGCTCAGGTGTCGTGAAAAAAAAGGTTAAAAACACTCAGCAGATTCGCTTCTTTATTTTAATGAGATATTTTTCTAAGTGTTTGGCCTTTGGGGTTCAGTTGAAACTATTTGATGACATGATAGCATTGTTCTTTAATGTTAAGCATTATCCAACCTTATCTTGGTAAAAGTTGCACAATTATTCTAATTCATTAAGAAAAGAAAAATAGGATAATGGCTAGATATTAATTGTTGAGTAGCCTACATGTTGTAGACATTCCACTAGGCAATGGGTTTTTATCATTATTATTTGTATTAAATGTTATGCCTATCCCATTTTTCGCCTGCATATGGTAAAAACAGCTAACTAAACATCGTGGTTGCTAAGCAACTAGCCTACCTCGTTTTTCGTTAACACGTTTATAATTGGACTGTCAGATCCAACCAACCAGTGTGACTCAGCCAATCACAGGGGAGGAGATATTTCTGCTTTATTCGGCACAAATAATTTGTTGCAATAAAGTGTCCTATTTAAACACGAAACAAGTTTCCCTCCCTTGTGTTGGCTCTGTGTTTTTTTTTTTTTTTTTTTTTTTGCAAGGAGGCCTGAACTGTTTATAATGAACACTCATACAACTTTTCCTTAATTGATGATACAAACGAGTACGCTTGTGCCTTTTTTTTGTTGAAAGGCCTATACATTCCCACACACAGGACTTGCATATACATTGGGCGTTTAAAGGCAGGCTTGGAGGGTGGTATGCGCAATGCAGCGTTTTAGAATCTCCATGGCACTTTTTTCCCTCTGCTGTCACTGCTTACAGTCCAAGCTCTGTGGTTGGCTCTGGTTCCTCCTGGCACACGTGATTTAAGAAAAAAAGAGGCCTCCTTCTTGCGTAAGACTTTAACAAATGAGTAGTTTTTTAAAGACCTCGCCCACTTTTTTAACTTGATCAATGCTGCTATTGCTGACGCACAAAGGAACGTATAGAACCTCTAGTGCGTAAAACCTGCCAAGTGGAAACACTATTTATAGTTCAGACCATTTATAGCCCATAGTGTTAGACCGTGTATTTTATTACACCTTACATGTTAATGCATGTCTATGATAATATGTGTACCATCCTCGTCTATCTAACTGTCCAACTATTATAAACCTCTACAACTAATGCCCCCATTTATTACATTGTGTAGCTTCTGCATTGTCGGGCCTAAATGTTTATGGCGGGATATAACAACGTCTTCTATAAAATCAAGAATCTTGTGCACTGCAAATGGTCCTTTCAGTAGTGGCTACTGTAATGGTAATTTTACCAGAGAATCAAGACTCAGCACAGTATTATTTAGACACGTGCTCTCTGCTGCATTAGATCCTCTCCAATAAAATCCTAAACCTGGAAATATTTATCCCAAACGAGTCCCCAGAGACAAGTGTATTAATCAGCTTTGGAAAGTGTCCGTCCAGCGCTCACGTATGCCGTGCCCGTGCGTAACAAGAACGCACATAATTCACGCACGCACTCACGCGCCCCTCGTCGTATTGGCTCCTTTAAAAATCCGAATCAAGGCCAATGATTTATCAAACTCCTATTATCAAGAAAATGTCACGCGAAGGGCACCTTGCTCTGCACTGACGCAAACTCCACTCTTTCCCACGGAGCTATAGAAGAGCTTTTGCACTCGCTGCTTTGCGCGGGTACAGGCAGTCCGCTTCCAGTCCTCTCTTACAGCTGACCCCAGCCTGCCAGCAGACACCCAAATATGGTAAGTGTTCGAAAACACTTTTTTGACTTTTATCTGCTGTTTTATCTGTTTGATGAACTTGTTCTGGGATTTGTTCATGTTCATTGACACTTTTTAAATGCCGTTTGGCACGTTGCTGTTCCGACGCTCTCCATGGTGCTGATTTTCAGCTGCGGCAACTCCACATTTAAAAACTTTTTTCTCTCTTTCTGTCACCTACTATTCCGTTTTTTCTAACTCGTAGAAGCCCATTGTGTGGCTTTTTTTAAAGTTCTGACGCGAGAAAACTGTATGTTTGTTTATCATACCACTTTTCTATTTTTGATTGATAGGCTACTTGTTTTCTTTTTAAATATAAGCGATTATAACCAGTTGCAGTTCTTTGTTTTCTCACTAATTGAAATCACTTCTGAGCATTAATCAATGACAAAGTCGATTTTTTTTCTTTTTCAAAACTGAAGATTTTCTGGTTGCTATCCCTCAAAGCAGCATTTCAGGGAGTCATTTGTAATTCCCCGCCTCGGGTCCGCTCACTGCTGTAACGCCGGTGATCTTGCATGCCTGCCGGGGAGAGTGGAGCTATACCAAGAGACCCGCAGCAGCTTGTCTATTGCCCATAAAATCAGTGGATGTGTGTGGCTGAATGACATGAGGGGGAAATGGGGCGTAAAATTAAAGAATCTTGCAGAAAGCGAGAACTGGAGAAGCCGAGCAAACCCCCTCCCACCAACACACATATATACACACACACACACACACACACACACACACACACACACACACACACACACACACACACACAAACCAACACACCGGGTAGACTGTGAGCTGAAACTATAGAGCAGCCAGAACATGCTGCAGAAAAATGTTGCAGAAAGACAATTGAGTATTGTTAGGTCCAAAGCACAGCTGGACAGCAGCTTCACCACAGCTTCATGCTTTCGGTCGTTTTTCTGCCTTTTGTTTTGCTGATCTGTCACTCCCATGTTCCAGGATTTCTCTGACCAGAGAGAAATGGCCAAACAGCCGGCCAGCGCTCCCACCGGCTACATCCCTGCGCAGCAGCCCGACGGAGCTGCGGGACTTACAGCAAGCAAACCGGACAACACGGCCGCCTGCCCGCCGGCTTCCCCTCACCACCACCCGGCGCCTCAGCCGCCTGCTCCCTGCAACGAGGGCAAAACTTTTTCTTCCACGGAAAATAAACCGGGAGAACTGGACAGCAATAAAGCGTATGGGACGTTTAAAAACACCGCTCCAGCGGCCCCTGGATCCGTGGTCGTGAACTCGGCCTTCAGTAAAGAATCCGCAGGTTCGGCCCGAGAGGGGGCCGCCCTGTACGGCGACCCACTCCGGGCAGCAGAGCAGAACAACACCGCGGGCAACTGGACGGCTATGAGCCAAACCACCATCATCCTGGGAACAGATGGTAACACGTCTGTTCAGCCCGGCACCGTGGCGGGGGTAAGTCAGGTAAATGAAGCGTTTCCTTAACGGAGAGCGGCTGGTCTGAGAGCGGTGTGGATGTTTCCGTATGTCTCTGAGTGGATCTAACCAGCTGTTTCCAACGGGAGAGGTGCACACCCCTGGGAGCTCCCACCGCCATGCAGAGCTTTTGTAGAGCAGGGCTGCTGATGTGTGGTGGAGTGAAAGATCCGGAGTGTGTAATGTTGAGATGAATATCCCTTAAAAATGTGCTGGCTGGTTTATGGTGTTGTCTCTGATGTGTCTCAGATGTGCCACATATGTGCTTAAAAAGAGTGGTGAATGAATGAAGCAGTGGATGTGTAACCCCCGGTTACTAAGACATTATGAGACCCCTTTTGTCATGGCGATCAGATAATAGCCTACAAATTAAGCACTCATTAAGATAGGCTATATAGATCGTTCATTTTTGGAATATAAAACAAAGGCTTTTTACAAATGATATAGTAGAAAGTATTTTTCCATGTTTTAATCCAGGCTGAATTAACACTTCCACAAGGCCACATGGCAGAGGTGCATGCTATAGCGGTTTTGAATGGAGCATGTGTAAACGCCGGATTATTGCATGTAAAGGACTCTAGCTCTTTGGGGGGATTCTGAGCTCTTTGGGGTCCCTGCTCTGCGCAGCGTCAAGTCCGGATCCCTCTGCACCAATCTGATCAAAACTTTGAAACCTGCTTATGTCAGCTAAATATCTGGGAACAAAACGGCGTCTTATTTATGAATCAGTGTGATGGATGATCTGATCAGCGTCAGTGCAGATGGAACATTAGTCCTTAATGAGACTATTTGTTTTTCGTACAGAGCGATTTCCAATGATTTGTTCTGCTTGATTTTTCTTCAGACAGTAACAATGGTAGCACGATAAATGGAATTCAATTATACTCTCGTGGTATTTTCGGCGTTCCCCGCTCCCAGCAGACACACTTGGTATGGCCCAAAAGCCCAGGTGTTATCCGGCTGATAGACAGCACTGTATTACATGAGACTGCGGATTGTTTCAGTCCCGTGGAGGGCACCCCCCACCCCAGGCACACTTACACGTACACGTACACACACACACACACACACACACACACACACACACACACACACACACACACACACACACACACACACACACATACACACACACACACACACACACACACACACACACACACACACACACACACACACACACACACACACACAAATACACACATTCCCATGCATGGTGTTGTTTATTATCTGAATATCCATGCAATTTCTTGTATTCTGCTCATATCCTGCCGTACAATTGTATTTAGGAATTTTTAGTAGCCCATTTGATTTATATTTGTGGACCCTTAGCAGCTTTTTTAATATTATAATCTTAGATTTAGGAGGTGCTTTCAAGCGGTTTGGCTGCAATATCGGGCCCATAGGTGCAGTTAAAGACGAGTTTTAGAAAGGGTTGTCATTGGAAAGTTGGTGCTGATATCTGATTGTCCACTGCATCTGTTAATGAAATCAACATAATGGAACCATTTTATAATGGAACGAATTTTAGTGAGGAAATCATAAGATAAGATAAACCTTTATAGGGAAATTCAGATCAAATGTTCCAAGCTGAACTCTAAAATATTTGTATTGATTCGTTTGTATTTTTAAATGGGGATAATATTTCAAGGTTTCTTTATGATAGTTAAATAAAATTGTAGCCTATTTGTTCTTTAAAAAGAGATTTAGTTGGTGGTTTTTGACTTAAAAGAACTAACGTCCATATATTTTCATTATAAAATTCCATCTTTTAGGCCCAGGTCTTTATTTATAGTATTAATATACAGTTATGGTTTAACTTGGAGTCTAGTGTGGGTTTTATTTTGGAGAATAATTGAATGTTTTTCTCTCTTAGGCTGACGAGGAGGATGAAGAGGGAGATGAGAATAAGGCCAGAGGAAACTGGACCAATAAACTGGATTTTATTCTGTCTATGGTGGGCTATGCTGTGGGTCTGGGGAACGTGTGGCGGTTTCCTTATCTTGCCTTCCAAAATGGTGGAGGTAAGACACTAACAAAAATCTGGTCGAAAAAAAATTGAGTTATTTCCCATCAGAAATCAGGGTTTTTAATGTATTTCTATTGCTCCTTTTGAGATGTTTCTATAGCCCTTAGACCAGCCGGAAAAAATACAGGAGAGATTTTCGATAGCCACTATTTGAATGAGAACAACGAAAACAATTAAAGAAATAAAGATCATGTTAATAAAAATGCATTTAAATAAGTCTTAATAATTTGTATAAGACTGCTGTGAACGAAGACACAGTTAATGATATTATAAATACCATTATTATTATTACTATCCACTACATTTTATATAACAATCAATTACTTGTTCAGCTGCTTGAAATCGTTTATAGATCATTTATGTTTTTGTTTTTTTATCAATCAATGTAATGGCACAAACTGGTTTGAATAACAGCTGATGAGATCCTTTACTTACATTCAATTCTAATAACAGTTTAGTGTTAGTTTTCTGTCTTTTAAACTGCGCTCTGTACATCCGGCTGCTTCCTTTCCTTGCAGGAGCTTTTTTGATCCCCTACCTGACAATGTTGGGCATTGCTGGCGTCCCCATCTTTTTGATGGAGGTGGCCCTGGGCCAGTTTGCCAGCCAGGGGCCCGTGTCAGTGTGGAAATGCATCCCAGCTCTGCAAGGTACACTGCAACAACTAACCAACCAAGAGCCAATTCAAAAATAAAAAACTAATTTGTTGTTATAAACAAGAGTTCATCTACTTTTTCTCAAGAGTAATTTATATATTTCGTTTCATTTATTTATTTTAGGTTGCGGGATTGCCATGTTGATAATATCTGTCTTGATAGCCATATACTATAATATTATTATGTGCTGGACACTGTACTACCTGTTCGCTTCGTTGAAGGGCTCACTGCCATGGGCTAACTGTAGGAATGAGTGGAACACGGCGGAATGTAAGGACAAAGACATGCTGCTGCTAGGTAAGACACACACACGCACACGCACGCACACACACACACACACACGCACGCACACACACACACACACACACACACACACACACCAAAAGTACCTCTCTCTCTCCACAATGCGCAATGCGTCACGACTCCCTCTGAGGTGTCCTGCAGTATAATGAATCCTGACCTGTGATCTCTGCGGTGTTTTCACTCCCCAAAATACTTAAAAGCCATACATTGTTTATGATGGCAAACTATATGTAAGGCCAGGCCTCAATGTGACATTTTCAACTTAGAAACAAACATTTGAAATAGTTGTGATTCTTCTTTTGTGTGATAATGTCATATGTTATGGCTTTGGTTAATTTTTAAATGAAACTGTTTATGAAATGGTGGTTTCTCTGCAGAAAATGTGTGGGGAGGGCCTTGGAGGTATTTTATGTCGACGTGGTTCGAATAAATATCGAAATTCCGTTAATTTTGTTTAATATTCGCCTTTAGCGATTGTGTGAATTTAGCAAAAAAACTGCTTGGTTGACACATTTACTGTACAGGCTGCTGCAGTGCTGCGGTGTGCCCGAGACTGACCCCTGCTGGCTGCTGCGTGAACTGCAGGCATGTAACACTAGGCTCTGGACCTCAATAAGGATGGAAATTATAGATAAAGGAGAAATATTAGTAGTGATCAAATCAGTCAACCATTATGGTTATTGAAGGTTATATAAAACCTGTCATTTAGGCAATGAATACGTTCAAATCATACGTGTATATGTAGTGCAGTGGACTCAATTACATCTTTACAATCTGATACAAATAGGCATGCAAAACAATACACAAACCATTTTGACTGTGCTTTTTCCAAATGTTTCGGTCAAACAGACGTTTATTGAGGTTGATTTTGTTGTGCATGTTCTGCAGTGCTGTTGCATTAGGTTCAGTGGTTTGATTATGTTGTCTTTCCTAGTAACAGGAAACACTCTTTTTATGCACTTGAGTGCTTGAGCCATTGTTTTGTAACATATTATATGCAGTGTTTTAGCCATTTTAGGAAAAAATCTGAAAGCAAAGCACTGACATGTTTTCTGCAATACAATGGATTTAAACAAGTGTCATCACACTTTGCCTGCATGACAAT
This sequence comes from Pseudochaenichthys georgianus, assembly GCF_902827115.2. Lineage (NCBI taxonomy): Eukaryota > Metazoa > Chordata > Actinopteri > Perciformes > Channichthyidae > Pseudochaenichthys > Pseudochaenichthys georgianus. The sequence goes on from NC_047505.1 coordinate 18,739,448, forward strand.
ATTTTGCAGTCAAATTAAAAGCGATTTTCTTGTCTTACATTACCTGGACTCCTGGAGTATCATAAATGAGGCATTGATTATAGATAGTTCAGTGTAATCATTTTTATTTTCACATCTGGCTTGATATAACAAAAATAACAAAACATCTAACTAAGTCCTCTCACTGAGGATCCACACTGCTGTCTCCTGTCAGCCCCCCACTCAGATCCATGTGTCCGCTCCCACTAACTCAGTGGGTGAGCCTGAGGGACAGTGAGCTCTGTCCCACTGCAGCACTCTGCCAGTCTCTCCCAGTTTACGTGTGTTGGTTTCTGATTGGAACAGACTCGTGCATCCTGCGGGACAGAAACTTCACCTCCATCAAGAACTCCTCTTTCTGTCTGTCCGCAAACACTATGGGAAACCTGAGCAAACTGCTGAACATGACGGTGGACGGCAACCACACCTACGTCAGCCCCAGCGAGGAGTACTTCAAGTGAGTCTGGCATAAACAGCCAATAAAAGTAGCATTAAGAACTCATAGTAACATAAATGACTGCTGTGTTTTACTTTGAAGTTTTAATTTTCTTATTATTTTCCACAGATGAAAGATCAATCAGATATGTTTGTCTTGAATGTGCTCGACTCGTCTTTAAAAAATCACCAAGCTTGATCATGATAATAGAGAATAATGTTTAACTCCTTAAAGTTTGCCTATACACTTATAAAGGAGTTTCACAGAACAATGTGTTAACATGTTTGTGTCTAAAAACGGATATGTTAAGGAATTCATTTAACACAAAGAAAAAGGTTTTACACCAGTTTCACCTGAAAATGTTCTGCAAAAATAATAATAGTAATCTTTTTCCAGTTATAAATCAAAAGTTGTATATTTACAACTCAAAAACATATACAAAAAACAAATAAACCTTTTTTTCGTAGTATTTAATGAATGTGTTGAAACGAGACAGAATAAGGGGAAACTTCTACAAACAATGAAGTCAAATAATTATACAAATTCTCAAATAACTTAAAGAACAGTTAAAGAACATATTTGAAAGATTTGTGGAACAATACATATATGACTTGAACATTTAAAAAGGAAGTTAGTTATTTGCTAATACATATTTGAAGCACGTGCACTCCGCTCTGCATCAACCAAACGGCTCACTGCACCATCGATGCGAAGGGGACCCAAGTTCCCATCAGCAGAAACACGTGGGTTTGCTATCCTGGCTCCAAAATGGTGGAATGAGCTCCCCATTGACATCAGGACAGCAGATAGCTTACACACCTTCCGGCGCAGACTGAACACTCATCTCTTTCAACTCCACTTCGAGCAATAGAACTATTAACAAAGCACTTATACACTAATAAAGGGCTGTCTTATCTAAAGCCAGTTGAGTAGCACTTGACATGTGTTTGCTCTATGAAGCCTGATGTACTTATATGATTCTGTTTTCTTCAAGTTTGTATTTTGTTGGTCGAACGCACTTATTGTAAGTCGCTTTGGATAAAAGCGTCAGCTAAATGCAATGTAATGAATTGTGTATTGCATTGCATTTTGTTTGAGTTTATGAGGTGTGTTTTCAGGCTGAGTTTTGCTGTTTGAATCCCGCCTGCAGGTACAACGTGTTGCACATCTCCAAAGGAATTGAGTTTCCAGGAGATATCCGCTGGCCTCTGGCAGGCTGTCTGATGCTCGCCTGGTTAATCGTCTACGCTTCTCTAGCCAAAGGAATCAAATCGTCAGGAAAGGTAACACAAAACAAAAATTCTCCTCAAAATAGTCCTCTGGTCTGTTCTGCTGTTTGCTACTTTATTTATCTGGTGAGGAGAACAAGTGTGATTGCAGTGCCCCCTAGTGATGAGATTTTGCATAATGGTGAGCAAGGGAAGAGCTCAAGTGAAGAGCCCTTACTGTCACCAAGTGCTGTTAGATTTTAGACCAAGCTTTTAACATATTAAAAAAAAGCAGATTAATTAAATGCGATCTTTTTTATTTAATAAATCTGGAGGAAATTCATTTTAATTTCTCATCAGGTTGAACTAATAAGGCCTTAAAATAAATATACAACTTAGAAGATAACAAATATTTTTAAAAATATTCTTACAAACGATCAAATATCTTGTAAATTCAATTCAATCTTTATTTCAGACTCAAGGTCCATATCACATACAAAATGACAAGATACACATAAATAAATAAGCTAAAGCTAAACAAAAAAACAAACATAAAAAACATATAATCAGTCCAATGACAGATAGCCACACGCTCACTGTCTGTGGAGGCTGTTGCGCCAATGTCTCCAAATCATGGAAGAGAACCGAGTAGAAATCTTCACAGGGTTAATTAAAATCGAGATAACATGATTGTCAGAGTCTTCTAGGCTAGGCGACACATGAATTTGTACATTACATTTCTTAAACGGGCTTGACAGGTAGGTACCCCCAAGTTAACAAACAGCTGGCTGGCACTGCGCCATCTTGGTACCCTCACCAGCAACCGTAAAGCATCATTGTATGCAACTTTTAGTTTTTGCATGCTTCTAGCCTTGTAGTTACTCCACAGGTGAGCCGTGTGCAGAAAGCTTTGAAAAGTGATACCTTCACATCTACAGAGCACTTGTGAAATTTCCGCATTAATATGTTTGCCTGGGCATACAGTTTGCAAAGTATCAACAAAGTCTCATTTGATCCATTCGTATCCGAATCCTAATACTTATTCCAGGGGAAATATCTTTCTGTAACAATTGCTCCATTTCATAATAATAATAATTTAAAAAATCGAATAAGAATATGTATACTTATATAAACAAAGAAGTTAAAACCCGCTGTTTTTTGGTGGCTCTATTTTCCTCCCTTGTTGGACAAGAATCTAGAGCAGTATGGCATCCATTGAGAGATTATTGAAGTTGAATTATTGTATAGTGTTGCCCTCTGCTGGACATAGATGCAACACACACACTGTCAAACCTTTAGAGACACCAGCTGGCTTGAAACCGTCTAGAGCCAACAGATTGTCATGTTACATAATAGAAAAAAACATCTGGACAGTTTTTATTTTAAGGTGCAGTGTGTGTAACCTCACATATTATTTGTATTTATCATCATTTCTGTGTGCGGAAATCAAACCTGGAAGACTGAATAATGTTGTTTTTGTTTGGTTGCTGGTTTTCTTAGGGTTAATTCATATTAAATGTTGTCCGAACAACAAAAGTTATAATCTAGTCTACATGACTGGATCCCCAACATTACATCCACCTTGTGTTTGGAACAGTTGATTGACATACAAACTGCCCAAATGTTCTTTTCCCCACTGAAAATATTGTAGCAACTTGACACAGGCTGTTTTACTGGCCTTCCCACTCTCACTTCGCCTCATCTTGTCTCCTCAGGTGGTGTATTTCACAGCCACCTTCCCCTACGTGGTGCTGGTCATCCTGCTCATCAGAGGAGTGACCCTCCCTGGTGCCTTCAACGGCATCCTCTACTTCATAACTCCAAAGTGGGAGAAACTGTGGTCTGCAAAGGTACCTGACGCATGACGCTTAATTCACCCATGTTGTGTTGTTCTCTGTCCTTTTCCTGCTCTTCACCTGCAGCCCTTCCTCTCCTCTGTCAGGTGTGGAAAGACGCAGCCACTCAGATCTTCTTCTCTCTGTCGGCTGCTTGGGGAGGCCTCATCACTCTCTCTTCCTACAATAAGTTCCACAATAACTGCTACAGGTAAACACACAAAAGGTAAACCATGCTTCTGGCAGACACATTCAAACTGTCACTGTAGACACTGACACTGTTTCTTTATGTCTGGTAGAAATGTCAACAATGAATGTGACTCTTTGCAGCCTGCAGTTCAGTGTTTCTTTCATTTCCTCTCTTCTAAAGCATCCCCCTCTGTCTTTCGAATCTGTGAACTATTGTTGTGTTTTATTCATTTCACTCCCACTCAATTTGAAACATATAACGGTCACATGTAGTGCTGCGTACCTGGACTCACATTCAGGTTCAGGTCCGGACTCAAGTCCAGAGGTTCAGGTTCAGGTCCGGACTTATAAGTCCGGACCTGAACCCATGGCTTGTGTCAAGTTGTGTGAGTAACTAAAGTGAACTTATTGTGAGCTAATTATCAATTGAAAATTAACTCATAATCAACTCAAATTCAAACTCATCAGGTTTATTGCGCTCCCATCTAACTTGTGTCCACATTTCTCTACAAAGTACAAATGTGCCACTTAGTCTACAAATGACTTATGACAGCAACTACAGTGAACTACTACAAAGTTCAAACATTTATTTCATTTACCAAACTAAAGTAACCAAACAGTCCCTGAGCTGACTGAGCCTAAATCCCTAAAACGTTGCTGAAAGGTAGAGTGTAGAGTAGACTATACACATTACACTGTTACACACCTACTATACAGTATAGGCTACACTGTAGTGGCTGTACAGTCAGAGTGTACTGTACTGTCTGTGCACCATGTCTTTTCTACAACTCTACATGTGTACATTATACAGTACATACTACATACATAGTGATGTACATACATACTGTTAGAAATTAAAATCAATGTTGATATGGCGTAATTTTGAATTAAAAACACTAATTTAAATCACTTTTATTCTGAAAAAAACGAAAGTTCACACTATTAACTTAAAACTTTTATTCTGAAAATTCTTCACTTCCGGTTAGCATTAGCATGTGGCGAAATTCTACGTTTTCAAACCGTAAATCGAAGGTGAAATGACATGTGATGTTGGACACTGAGCACACTGGGATTAGCACTCATTTATTGACGCTGAATAACGTTTATCAGGGAATGTTTAAATAACCACAGACACCAGAATATACGTAAGTGCTAGTTTTTTTGCGAGTCCAAGTACCGGTTCCTGACGTTCCGGTTTTAACCGGACTTGAACCGAAACTTTTTACAAGTCCAGTACCGGTTCGGCGTACCGGTACGCAGCACTAGTCACATGTATGGGACACATCTACAAAACCAACACATTTAAAGAGAATTGTACTTTTCTTTCTTACATTTTTTTTCTCCAAATAAACTAAACGTAATGAATGTTAGACTTCAGAAGGGCTTGTTGTTAAGTTGTTTTCATAATTCTAAGAAATATCCATAACCTAACACACATAATTTTATTTTGCATATTAACATTTTCTCTTTCAATTCAAATTACCACCATGAATGTTTTGCTACACAAATACCTTCAATAAACCTATCTAATAACATATTTTACACACATGCCCATTACATAACATTACATGGTTATTATTTATTTTACAATATAATGCATAATGCACTACACCCCCCTGTATACACTTTCTGTAACATTTAGATTTGCAGTATTAACTCCTACCACCAGATGGCGCCATTGTCTCTCTTTTCTGCTTTACACAACAGTCATGTCCTGTTTCAAATGATAGAGCTTTACCATCATATCAAATTGGTTTTATGTTGCATGTTTAACATATTGCTGCATTATTTACATCACTAAAGCAGATAGTAACCATTTGTTTCTCCCTTTCCCTCTTTTCCCCTGCAGGGATACTATTATTGTGACATGTACAAACAGTGCGACCAGTATATTTGCTGGCTTTGTCATCTTCTCGGTCATTGGTTTCATGGCACATGAGTTGAAAGTGCCGATAGAGCAGGTGGCGGATGAAGGTAAGTTACCACGGTAGCAGCAGGCCGGAGCTGTTCACTCACACACACCTGAAAACTTTACCTGCTGTGGAGATGGTGTGGGTCATCTTCATTTACGTACGTGTGTGTGTGTGTGTGTGTGTGTGTGTGTGTGTGTGTGTGTGTGTGTGTGTGTGTGTGTGTGTGTGTGTGTGTGTGTGTGTGTGTGTGTGTGTGTGTGTGTGTGTGTGTGTGTGTGTGTGTGTGTGTGTGTGTGTGTGTGTGTGTGTGTGTGTGTGTGTGTGTGTGTGTGTGTGTCTCTGTGTGTGTTTGCTCTGTTTGTGTGTGTCAGGTCCAGGCATAGCATTCGTGGTGTATCCAGAGGCGCTGACCAGACTTCCACTGTCTCCTTTCTGGGCGATCATTTTCTTCCTCATGCTCCTGACTCTTGGCCTGGATACCATGGTAACCACTGCTCCGTCTGTCTCTGTGTCTCTGTGTGTGTGTGTGTGTGTGTGTGTGTGTGTGTGTGTGTGTGTGTGTGTGTGTGTGTGTGTGTGTGTGTGTGTGTGTGTGTGTGTGTGTGTGTGTGTGTGTGTGTGTGTGTGTGTGTGTGTGTGTGTGTCTGTGAGTGTGTGTCTGTGAGTGTGTGCCCTATATTACTTTGTGGTACTCTAAAAGTGCCAGCTATTTCGACACAATCAGAATTTTAGGCATTACAAGCTGATAGTAAGTTATCGTTATATTTGATTTAATTATAGTTAATTAGTTACTTTTGGTCTTCCTTCCAACACAAACCTTTATTCACACCAACCCCTAACGCCTCACACTTGCTACTAGTTTCATTGACATTTACACTATATTATATGACTTCTTTATTTGATTACATTGACAATTATACTATGCTTATTAAATTATTATTTTTTAAAGTTGGTTCGCTAGTTAGGACCACCTTAGTCAGGTCATAACAAATAACAATTCAACAACCCAATTCAAAATACACCTGTCATGTTAGCCAGTTTCAGATGTGAAAAGAATTAAAATCTGACATGTGATTCGTCAGAAACTGTTGTACTAGCCCTGTTAATAAAACCTCAAAAGTGTTGTTATTACATGTTGTGTCTTGTTAGCAGCTAAGCTAGCTACCAATTGTGTGAAGAGCATTCAGCTATGTTTAGCTAGCTTGGAAACTCATTTTAGGGACAGGACTGTTGCTGCATACACTGAAATCACGTTTGTTCAGTGGTTGACGTTGAGAAATAGCTTTTGGTTTGGATTTTTATTTTTGCTTTTGATGGATGTTAGCAAGTATCTTTAGCTTTCAGTCTTTGTTCTAAGCTATAGGCTAAAGAGCTGCCGGACATCCCTTTGTAGTGGGCACACAGTGGTGAAAGTGATGTCACTTCTCTCTTTGGAATCTGGTACAAGACAGCAAAACAAGCCTGGACCTTAAAATGGTGACATGTATTGGCCACTTGGGGGCCAACAATACTCCACAGCTTGTCAAATGTAGTAAAACCTACAACAACCAACATTTTCAAATCCAGCAGAAATGGAGCAGCACTATGCTCCGATTGGAGTGGAGTTCCTGAGGATTGTAAATGCAACATTCATGCACTTTCCTGCTAAATTATGGTTTTTGTTGTTGTTGTGTTGTACTGGGTAGGTAGTGTACTATGACTTTATAGGGGATTGTTTTGGAAAAACATTTAAAAACAACAGCCTGCTGCTGTGGGAAGTAAGGGTGATAGGGCAGAGCTGAGGCTGAACCCAACAGTACATGTGCAGTTAAACCAAAAATAATGTTCCAACAGAGTCTAAAAAGATAATTGGAGCTGCAGTGCTTATTCTCTGTGGGTCTGTAGCTGCAAATTAAAATGACAAAGATTCATATGATTATATAAATTATTTATATTTTCGAGCTCCAAGGGCAGAGCTTTTTGTTTAAGGGGAATAACAATCTTAGATCAGAGTACGGGAATGAGAGTAGCCATTGTTTGTTTGTGAGAACACAATGTTTTAGAAGTGGCTGAAACAGCACCAGTCTCTTGGTGAAGATTTCTAAGTTTGATAACATCAGCAAGCTTTATTTTGGCAAGGAGAGTCTCAAAGTAAACACTCAACTTTGTTAGCAGCATGCAGCTCGGTATAAACTCGGTATAGACATTGACCTAATTATCATAATTACTCACACACACCACCCACTGTGGCTGATTTCAGCTGAAGAGCTCTCTGGGTTCTTGAGCTGGGGGGGGGGCTGCATGATTGGAGTGAGTGAAATGAAGTTGACCTTAAAGTTTTGCAACAACAACCCTGAAGTAAATCTATGTTTGGGTACAATTAAAGTACCTGAATAAAGTTGTTTCTCCAAACTTTTGTCTGACATTCTCGAGATTAAACCATCACAAACAAGTGTGGAGATAGTCAAGTATAAGTAGAAAACTGCATTAACCAGTTTTTGTCATCTACGAGGCTGGAGGCCTTGAGTGTGCCATTAAAGTATTTAAACAAAATATTTTAATGTATTAAACATTATTATTAAAGATGTAAAATGTATTATAAATGTAATTATAACGTGCCTTTAAATTATACACAAAATGATATGTTTTGTTGTGCTCGCTAGCTTTGTATATTTAGCCATTATCAATTTATAGCTGTCACAATTGTGTTTCAAGTTTGTTTTGTTGGCTTAAATTCGTAATAACACACTTTCAAAGTGCTTCCTTTTCTGTACTACCAATGCACACCACTCTTCAAAGTTACAGAACTGTAATTGTGTCAGTTACTGCACTTATTTATTCCTGATGTGACTTCAATAAACCCTTAAGTCCCTGGCATGTTTAAAAAAAAGTCCAGAGCACCTCTGGATACAATCCTGGGGCAAACAGTTCCAGTACAAAACACCAACTCTTCTACATGCAGTGTGATGCTTCTGAGCCGAGCAGAGGAGCGGGGGCACAGCGGCGCATTAACACACAAGTCTACATTAACAGTAAATGATGATGTTACTTTGCCTTGGCAGCGGCAGGTCCGAAGAGAGGGCTGGTGGCTTTGTTGTAGAAAGAAGCTCGGTGGTAATAGGCTTGGGATGTTGACGGGAAATTAGTTTTGGGAGTTCAGTAGGAAGTAGACGAGCGGAGAGGAGGCAGATAGCTCAGCTCCAATGGCTTTCTACAGAGTATACACACACACACTGACTATACACACTCTCTCAATTTGCCTGTTTGCATATTCATCTGCTGCTGTCCTCTGGGTTCTGAGCCCATTTTAACATCATGTTGCATTTGCTAATGGAACATGCTCCTCCTCAGGATTAGGATAATGTTCTTTATTTGTTTTGGTAATAAATGGAATTACGGCAAAAATGGGGCGAAGCCTGCGAGCTAGTTCAGGCAGTCAACTCGAGCACTTATGCTGCATTCATACATAACGCCCCCTTGCCACTCTGCAACCAAACAGAGTCTCCTTAATATGCCGCTCTATTTAACCTGCCTCTCTATATGCATTGCTTGCTGCTGCTATTGCTGCAGCTACCTCTACGTCGCTGCTGCTCGCTGCCCCCCCACCACCCCAGCTTCCACCTGTAGGCTCGGGGGTTAGTTATTTAATCATCACTCATGGTGCTATGTATATCTGTGGAGTGATGAGGCCCGAGCCTAGATGCCAAACTCAACTATATGCTGCTTCTAATAAACATGTGAAAGAAACACGTGAGTTGTCTGACTGAACTGGGTTTATAGGATGAATTGGAGACGAACGGCTCTGAATACTGAATTCCAGCATCATCAACTGCTCTGATACAAAAGAGGAAAACGTGCTGACTGGAGGCTTTTTAGTTGAAATGCTGCTGCAAAACTGGGCTGATTAGACCATTTCAGTCATTCTGTAGTCAGGATATGTGGTGATGTGTTTTTCAGAGTTAGCATTTCGAACTTCATGATGATTTAACATCATTTAATTCAATTTGTTCTATTATAGGCTAAGCAAATTTGAGTCTGAATGAAAAATCTTTCATCTGGCATGTGATTGAACTCTCTCTGTTTCTTCCTCTCTATTATCTCCATCCCAGTTCGCCACCATAGAGACCATCGTAACCTCGGTGTCGGACGAGTTCCCCAAATACTTGAGGAAAAACAAACCACTCTTTACTTTGATCTTCTGTGCCATCTTCTTCGTCTGCGGGTTCCCTATGATTACAGAGGTACGGCACTAAAACACAAATCCATGCACACACTGATGCTTCAAGGCCCCACAGGGACATTTGAGCATTATCTCCACATGTCCTTGGACTCTTTCTTTGAATAAGCCGACAGATCTCTGCATGTAAAGTGAAGTCGGTCTTCAGAGGACAAGGCTCGCTGATTGGAACAAGAGAGGCTGAGTCTTATTAGAATCCCCCCAGACAGCCTCAGAAGGCAAAATCCAGCCCAAAGTAGGATTTATACACGTCATTTATTTTCATCCAGTGCAAGTCGCTGTGACAGTTATCTCCATTGAGAAGTCAGAGGTTGACAAAGAGTGAAGGAGGAGAGGTGTCCTTGAAGGATGATACCTCGAACTGCTGTAACACTTACTTTGTGTTTGTGACAGAATGGGATGTTCATGCTGCAGTTGGTGGACACGTACGCAGCCTCCTACTCGTTGGTCATCATTGCGATCTGTGAGCTGTTGGGGATTTCCTACCTCTATGGTGAGTACAGCTGATCCTGTTTGATCTCTTTCACGTGCAAGAATGAATGGCTAGAGGCCACTGGAGGCTGTAATGTTATTGTTACAACCTACAGTGTGAACTAACAACTAACATACGGACTATTTTGTTCTTTGAGGAGAACGAATGTTCTCATTAGATTATATTCCTTGGGTATTCATTTTATATCAATGCAAATCTGGTTAGTTTTGTCTACATATCTTGACCAATCTCAGCTCCATCCTCCCTTTTGTTTGCAGGTCTTACATTAAAAAAATCCATCATCAAATATCCAAACATCCCTGAACACAGCTGCAGGAAACTGTTCTGGTTTTAAGAGGAATTCTTCATTTATATAAGAAGTAATTCAACAAACCCTGAATGCTACACTTCATTTGCAGCCTGATAACATCTTTTGTAAGACCCTCAATGTCCATGTCTTTCAAACTCTGTTGTGAAGTGCGAGTGGTGCCACTTGAGGTGTTTTCTCAGACTTGACAAAGCTCCTCCAAAGCCACCGAATCATTACTGGTTTCACAGACTTCGTATGTCTAGAAAAGCTGTCTTTGACATAAACAATCAAAGTGACCCTTCAAAGATTTTCTAAACATATAATAATTGAATCAGCCTAGCTTTTAGGCAAGAGTTTTAGTGCCCCAGGAGGATTCACATGCTGTTTCAGAGACGTTTGTATTCACACAGAAGAAATAGAAAAGTCTTTCGACCCAAACCCAAATTGAAAAATCTCTGGTGTACAAAATCCCATGTTTTATTCAAAACCTTATCGACATGAAAAGGAACTTTAAAATCTATTATTAAACATTAAAAATGAAGTTCTCTAGTCGCATTCTTAACTCGTTTTCTTATGAACATGTTAAGTAATTCAATAGCCTACCCTGGCTAGTATTTAAATATGTTTCAAACTTTCAAAAAGTTTAAAAGATGTGTTGTCTATGTGTATAAGAGCTTGATCATCTTGAAGTCAGCAGTTCTCACTTCCCTTTCTCACCGGTATACACAGTGTAATTCCACATGTGACCACTAGGAGTCTCTGTCGTGATGTCTAAGTCACACACACAGGGCTCAGGTGTACAGGAACAGGCTGTGGAGAAAACTCCAGTTTGTCAGAGCATCAGTACAGGTGACATATTAAAATGATTGTGTGACTGCCTCTTCATGTCACTCACTGTTATCCGTCAATAAAGCCGCAGGAATGAAGCCATCTGCTCCCACGCTTTTTCTGAAGGACCACAGAAACTACTGCTCTCTCTTTCTCAGACACACACACAGTCACACATTTTACAAGGCCTTTTATTTAAGGGACCTTATTAAACCCAGCTCAGTCTCTGTGTCTCCTCTTTCTGTCTTTCTCCCATGTATGTTCTTTTATGTCATTTCGCTTCTCTTTTCTTTCTGTCCGTGCAGGTCTGCAGAGATTTTGTGAGGACATTGAAATGATGATTGGTTTCCAGCCAAACCGATTCTGGAGAATCTGCTGGGGTTTTGTGACTCCAACCATTCTGACGGTGTGTTTGTTTTTGCTCATCTTATTCTCTTTCTCTCGCACGCACACACAGAACATGTGCGGCGTAAATATGTTTTCACTGCTGCCTTTCAAGTGTATTGATTTGCAATTGGAAAGCAACAGAAATGTATTCATTTTTTCCTATTCCTGTCACGTCACCAAGTCTCAAGTTGTTCTACACAATAGTTACTGCCTGATTGTTGATAACCCAGCTGCTGCTGCAAACACACACATACATTTATCTCCAGACAACACATTTTCTGGGAAACGGCCATTTATTTGTGGTAGCAGAATCTGATGCACAGAGTTCAGTGTTGGACCCTGGCCAGAAGCCGTGTTAGTAATTGTACTGGAAACCATTGTAGCTCTGAATCAGAGGTGACGATGACGAATGGAGCAGCAGCGAGGCCGGCTGGTCCTCTCGCTGCTCTCCAGGGAGATCTGATTTCCTCGGGAAGCTCATTGATGCACTACAGTGTACAGCAAGCTAATGTATTTCTGTCGGCCTTGGGTTTATTTCTGTTTTCAATTGCTTCCTCCTATTCTAATCTTTCAGGTTCCAAAATGTAGTCAATAGAATGTACACTTTGTCCCACCCTGTCCAATCCTTTGTAAATATAGTAAAAGGAAGGTCTGCTTTAGCTTTAGCCTTGCATCCTGGGTTTAATCTAGTAATTGGAAATACATCTTCAGACTACATCATGCTACAGAAGTCTAAACATTTGTATTTGAAGTGTAATAGTTGTTTATATTCTTACCCATGAGTGTGGAGTTTGCAGGGATAGGACTTTGTGAAGAACGGTGGGGTTTTCTGCCTTTGTTTTTAATGAACTTTGGTGCCATGTCACTGTGTCTCCTCCAGTACAAAGTATATTTTGTTTTGAAGGTTGCAACATAATCTGAATGCTTTGCCCGAATTAGTAAAAATAGTCTTTGAATTGAGAAAAAA